>NC_141685.1:1850112715-1850344851 GCF_964263255.1 Lissotriton vulgaris
AACTGTGAATCATCACTGAAAAATGTAAACATTCACAAAATGCCATGGGCTGATTTCAAATGCGAGCACCCATCATGTAAGCAATGACTGAAGGGCCTGACCCAAATAAGCTTCTGGCTCACGGGGGCTGACCCAAATCTCATTCTAAAAATAGGGAAACTGTTTCATTTGAGGCAGTAATTTCCAACCGGTAAAAAGCTCTCCGGCACGGGCTGGGCTCCCTCCATACCATTTCCTACAGGACGCAGAATGCAAAATGCAAGCATAGACTGTGGGATTGAAGCCCTTAAACCAAGCTCTTTTTTGGAAAAAGTATCTCTTGGTAAGACATATTACACTTGGGCTGTTTTTAGAAGTCTTTTCCAGCATGCATTCTACTATGGTTTTATTAAATCTTTTAGCTGCAGTTGAAGACTAGTGGTTTCAATCAGATTAATATAGTAATCGGTTGCAGGGCACCTATGGGAGGAAATTACTTTTTTGTACATTTCTTATATACCCTATGGTAACACTAGAGTCTTGCCAGAGGAGTTCAGGCTGATAGATAGGAAAGCAGAAGTGTTGAGATCGCCTTCCAAAATTTCCATAAGCATGGTCAAAGAACACACATTAGCGAGTTAGCAGCATAATATTCCATAGTGAAGAAAGGGAGAAGGGAGGGACAAACAAACGCAGGTGCTCTAACTCGGACCTACTCCTGAAGAAGGATACGGGTAAAATACTTGTTGCAGGGGTTTGTGGTGGTAGCCAGCAGCACACTGAATGAGGACACAGCCTCTTGTGCTGGGTCCAACACCCAGAAGGCCTCTATTGATCGATTAGCAAGCCCAATAACCCTGAGCATGTGATTGGTTAATAGTGGAACAATATATAGAATTATAGATGGGAAACATTGAATTATAGGGATATTTTTTACTGAGGGACTCTGAGCGATGTCCAATAGGCAACGACAATTAATCTTGCGTGATCTGTAATGCCACTCAGAACCCAGAGGTGAAAAACATCCCTGTTATTCACATTTTACAATATATAATTGTATGTGATGTTTGCCCCCCTGGAATATTTGGCACTGCCTTCAACTACTACAGAGGGGCAGAGGATAATGGGAGAGCTATACATATTATGTTCTCTACTCCCTGACACAAATATCCTACCGCTATCCTTAAGCAAAATCCACCACCTTCCCTGCCTTTCTTTCCCCTCCTGCAGCTGTGCTTTCTAAAAGGCATTTATGCCATCTCAAAATGTACTGCCCTCCCGCATCTCTATATATCTCCTCTTCCTGGAGTGGCACCCGCTTAAGAATCAGCACTGCAACCCCTCTGGCATATGAGCTCTTTCCTGCGAAATATGTATGTTAACCCCAACCTGGAGCCAATGAAGTGTTGGTGTGCACAGCCATCATTCCCACACTGGCCTCTGCATTTACCTCCTTAACCAGAATCCATGTTTGCCATTTTCATTCCCCAGGCACATGTCACTATATATTTCCACTGCAAAGAACTTTTAATAAAGAACAGACTTGCAAACTTTAACCTATCTAACCAATTCTCTCTCTCCCCCCACCCATCCCCCTTACCCAATTCTAGGGGAAAACCCCCATCCTAAACAAGCAGTTTAGAATACTGACTTTTATGAAAATAAAATATAGCCTGGACCAAAAAAAAAAAGAAACAGGAGCATTTGTACTTGGGGGTGGCAACACCCCGCCACTGCCCCATATCCCATCACAAGTGCCTCTGTTTAGTATGTCTTTGGTCCATGGCACTATCCCATCATGTCCAAATACTGGTCCACACCGGTGAAGTTATGTTGCTATTAGCCAAGTCCGCGCATGCCCGCTACAAGTATGAAAGGGTACTGTAGGCCTAGATGTAGTGAAGAGCTCAGCACTGGCACCAGAGTATGGAATGTCCTGAGACTGCTGCGTCGATGGAGCACCCTGCTTCTTCTTGGCTTTGGAGAACTTTTGGCAAAATTCTTGGGCATTATGGGGAGAGTGGTGCACAGACATAATATCGAGTCCAAAATATCGATTGGACATACTATCGAGTTTTTAATATCGACTGGACAAAATATCTACAGGACAGAATATAGATAACAAAAATATCGTTTTTAAGGTAAGTGAAGCAATATCGACAGTTAAAAATATAGATAGTTAAAATATCGAAGTATATAATATAGATAGTTAAAAATATCGATTTTTTAATAATATATAATTTTTTATAGTGTATTTTTATTTTATATGTGTGAAAAGTGTGTATTTATGTTATAAATAATTTTATTTAATGAATTTTGTTTTATAATTCTCGCATAATTTAATTCTGTAGCGGGTTGTGGGTTTATAGGGGAATAGGGTGGGAAGTAATTTCATTATAATTAATTAAATATGTAATTTTATTTATTGATAGTAATTTGTAATTAATTGTTAATTAATTTATATGTGTTAATTATTTTAATTATATTTGTTAATTAATGTATATTAATTGATTAATTGGTAATTATGTACATTTTACTAATTTAATTCTGTAGCGGGTTGTGGGTTTATAAGGGAATAGGGTAGGAAGTAATTTAATTATAATTTATTAAATATGTAAATTTATTTATTGAGAGCAATTAGTAATTAACTATTAATTCATTTATATTTGTTAATTAATTTAATTATAATTGTTAATTAATTTATATTAACTGATTAATTGGTAATTATGTAAATTTTACTAATCTAATTTCTGTAGTGGGCTGTGGGTTTATAGGGGCGTAGGTTGGGAAGTAATTTATTAATAATTAATAAAATAATACAATTAATAAAAATGTATTTATTTGGAAATAATTGTAAAATAATTTTTAATTATTAAATATGTAATTGTTAATGTTTAATTAATTTGTATGAATAGGTGATTAATTTAAATAATTATTGGTAATTAGTACATTTAAAATATTAATTATTATATTAGATAACTTTTTTATTTATTTTTCATTAATTATTAATAGATATTCATTTTTAGATATTTGAATAATATATGAAATATTTACTTTCCCTAATGTTGTATTCTCTGGACTGGGAATAGTAATTTTAACCCCTACGCTATCCAACGCTTTCCCTACTGTTGCATCCACTGGAGTGGGAATAGTAATTTTTACCCCTACGCTATTCAACGCTTTCCCTACTGTTGCACTCTTTGGAGTGAGAATAGTAATTTTAACCCCTACGCTATCCAACACTTTCCTTACTGTTGCACCCACTGGAGTGGGAATAGTAATTTTAATCCCTACGCTATCCAATGCTTTCCCTACTTTTGCACTCTTTGGAGTGGGAATAGTAATTTTTACCCCTACGCTATCCAACGCTTTCCTTAATGTTGCACCCACTGGAGTGGGAATAGTAATTTTAACCCCTACGCTATCCAACACTTTCCCTACTGTTTCACCCACTTGAGTGGGAATAGTAATTTTAACCCCTACGCTATCCAACGATTTCCCTACTGTTGCACCCACTGGAGTGGGAATAGTAATTTTAACCCCTACGCTATCCAACGCTTTCCCTACTGTTGCACCCACTGGAGTGGGAATAGTAATTTCAACCCCTACGCTATCCAACGCTTTCCCTACTGTTGCACTCTTTGGAGTGGGAATAGTAATTTTTACCCCAACGCTATTCAACGCTTTCCTTACTGTTGCACCAACTGGAGTGGGAATAGTAAGTTTAACCCCTATGCTATCCAACGCTTTCCCTACTGTTGCACCCACTGGAGTGTCAACAGTAATTTTAACCCCTACGCTATCCAACGCTTTCCCTATTGTTGCACTCTTTGGAGGGGGAATAGTAATTTTAACCCCTACGCTATCCAACGCTTACCCTATGCTTGCACTCTTTGGAGTGGGAATAGTAATTTTTACACTTTTGTTATTGTACGTTAATATTATTGGCTATTATTTAATTATATTTTGTAACTATATATGTTTTAAGAAATATGAATTAAAACATTTTTTTTACTTCAATTAATTATTTAATTATTATAAGTTAATTTAAGTTTTTTAAAGTATATTTTAGTAATTCATTTTTAATATTAATTTAATTTAACATTGTTTTTAGTAAAGTCGATTTTTTGTAAAACTATATTTTTGTAAACGATATTTTTAACTCAATATTTTTGTACTTACCTGTTGGTAGATAGAAACTCGATATTTTGTCAGTCGATATTTTGTCAACGATATTCTTGATGGTCGATATTCTGTCTCTCGATATTATTTCAGTGATCCGGGGAGAGTCGAACACTCGGGCCCGTCCGTCGACGTCGACTTTCAACCTTGCTGGGTACAGCATACCGTACCGTAGCCCCATCTTAAGTAAGGCTGCCTTTACCCCTGCATATTTCCTGCGTGCTTCCTGCACCATGGTAGTGAAGTCCAGATGTAGGGAGATGTTCAAGCTTTGCCACTCAAGTTGTCCCTTCTCTCATGCCAACTTTAGGGCAGTGTCCATGTCTCTGAAGTTTAAAAAATGGGCTATAATCATCTCGGTGAGCAGCCTGGGTTAGGTTGTGTTCCCAGGATACGGTGCGTATGCTCTATCATGAAGGTGGTTGTAAAGGACTTGCTCCTGAATAGATCAGTGAAGAGAGATTCGACAAAAAAATGTTCTGTTTTATTATGTGTCAAATTCTTATTGGATTTGTGCAAGATGTGTATTGTGTTGTCTTGTGTGTAATTTTCTTTTGTTTTTCCTTTCTAGTGAGATATCATGTGCTTCTTCAGTCTGTGCAGAGTAGGTGCAGGTGATCCTCAGTCTGGCTGTTTCTGGTGAGTGAGTGGTATAGTTTTTAAGGATGAAAGGCCATATGTATCAATGCTAGGTTTTGCGATTCGAAAATAGCGAGTTTTTAGAAATCGCTATTTGAGATTCGCAAAACGCTATGTCTTTAAGATTTGCAATACATTTTGCAAATCCTACCTATTCCTTAATTGCGAATCGTAAATTGCAATTCGCAATTAAGGAATACCCCCCATTCATTCCTCTGGGCCTAGAGACCCATAGGAATGAATAGGAAGACATTCTCAATTTGCGATTCTCAATTACAGAATCGCAAATTGAGAATGCAATTTCAAGTGTGCCACACTCATGAAATGAGCATGGGTGCACATGTGGCGCACATACATGCCCTAAGGGCATGTGTGCGCACCACATGCCACTTTGAAAAATGCAAAAATGTGAATTTTTGAAAGAAATCGCAAATTACTATCAACCTGTAGTTGGTGGTAATTTGAGATTCCTTATGCCATATTCGCACAACTTGGATGCCTCATACATCCAATTTAAGGAATCGTAATTTGCGATTCCTTAAATGAATTAGCAAAATAAGTAATCACAAATTTTGCAATTCCTTATTTTGCAAGGCAGTTTTTCTTTTATACATGCCATTAAGCTTAATTACAATTGCAATTTGGCATGATACATATGGCCCATAGGTCTTTGTGTGCTTTGTGTTGATTTACTTTTCCTTCCAGATTACTACATGCCAGTAGTTTTAAGTTCCCTTTGATAAAGCCACAGATTTTGTATTACTTATTTTACACAGTGTTGGCTATTGTTGACGTATTTGTTTTTACTTTTATTAGCAAGGATTATGGCTAATGGCAGGTTGACTGCTTAGCAGGTTGTTGGTTTGCTTTTTGAATCTTCCTCCGACCATGGTTCTGAGACTGACTCAGTATCAGCGGTCAGTGACTCTGCATCTGAGGCACAGGACAAAGTCCAATATTCTAGCAGTGAATTTACTGTCCTAGAGGAATCATCTGATGATGAAGGCACTCTCAGTGCAGAGGAAGTGCCTCTTGTAGAGGAGGACACTGATAGTGCAGCAAGAGGAATCTGGATTGCAGCCTGGGGATGGAAGGCTTCCCATTTGGAAGAGCTGAATTCTGTGTTGCCCATGGTGCAGCCTGTGTTGCCTACCTTTAGTGGTGTTGCACGGTGTAGAGTCCATGCTGAAACATTTTTGCCTATAAATTTCTTTCAGTTGTTTATGGACAATATCTTTTTTAATGAGATTGTGGACCAGACTAATTTGTATGCGGAACAGTATTTAGAGTCAATCGTGCCAGACTTAAGCCCCACTCTAGAGCTAACCAGTAGACTCCCACATATCTGGAAGAGGTGAAGAAGTTTAGGGGTTCAGCATTGTTGATGGGGTTGATAAGGAAGCTGCTGCTGTCTTGATACAGGTCTACTTGTCCCTTAATGGCAACTCTATCTTTCCTGCAACCATGAGTCGTGATAGATATTTGCTTCTACTTTGGATGCTGTATCTTGTTGATAATGCTTCAGCAGTGTCATGGGATCAGCCTGATTGTGACCGTCTCTTCAAGATTCTGCCTGTCCTTGATCATTTTGTAGATTGCTTTTCAGCAGTCTGTAATAGGCAGCCTTGTGGTAGTGGAGCAGATAATTGTTCCTAGAGTTAGAATTGTGGAGGATGTGGCTAGATTGCCACTTTCCTGATTACATTCGTCTCACACCCAAAAAAATGTTCCCTGTAGGAGATGTAGCGCCTGTGTCCAAAGAGGCATGCAAAAGGAGAGTCATATTACTGCCCGAGTTAAATTCTGGGCTTTGTGTGCCAATATGTTTTAAACTGTATGACACACAACTCATGGGAGAAACCGTGAGAGTAAAAGTGAACTGACTGCTCTGTACTGTTGTATATTTTTTGTTCAGAACCCTATTCATTAATGGGCTGATACAAACCCTATCTGACTGCGAGGATGATCCCCTACAATAGCTGGCCACACAGTCACGTACCTACTATTCATGGACAGCACTCTTTTTATATTTAAAGACCTTGAAGGGGTTGCAAAATGTTTTGGATTAGTTTACAGTATTATGTTAGGGCTTAGGACTTGAGGTCAGTGCCAACAAGAATACATTTATGCCTTTTAATCCTCATAAGTCCTTCAGGGACGAGGTTAAACTTGGTGATTCTTTGTTACAGCAATTCAAACAATTTGATTACTTAGTGGTAAGGTTAAGAATGTGTTATCATAGGTCAGTTATACTTACAGCATGGTAGCTTAGTCCTGGTAAAAAAATGAAATACTATACTTTTAGGCTAGTAACACCAGAAATTGAAATATATCGTACCAAGGTATTAGGAGCTGCACTGCATTCAGCTGAGATCTGGGGTCTGCACAACATAGGGGCTATAGTAAGGACTGAGAACACATTCATGAGACTGGTCCTTGAACTACCCCAGAGTGCGACCTTAACCCCCCATACCTTAACCCCCATTTGTTTAGATCTTGGGCTTAAAAACATAGTGCACATGTCGGCATCCAGGCCGCTGGCCTATTGGATACGACTATGGGTAAACAACTCCCCGCTCCCTATGGGACAATCCTAGTAATGTGTATGAACATTTTGGGGTCTAAATTTAGGCTTTTTACAAAATCACTGTAATAGCAATGTTCCTCTGTTCAATGAGGTAAACTCCCTTTCTAAGCTAGAAATTAAGAAAAAAAACATAAACCCATAAGAAGTAGAATAGAAATAGTCGCCAAGACACCATGTGGATGCAACAAGTATGGAATATGTGGTCTAATTGCCTCAGGTAAAGGCTCATTCTCCATCACCACTGTATGCTTTAATTAAAAAGTAGTTTTTGATGGTGGAGTATTATAGACATCATTTGGTCGAGTGGAAGTTTGTCCAACAACAATCTATTCTGTGATATTTTGCAGAAGGCAACGCATTTGGATCAACTAAGAGTTTTCTATACCCACTATTTTGTTTCTTAAGATTGCAGTCCTTGCGCCATGAAAAAAAAAGCTAGCCAGTTGCAAAGTTGTGGTGTGCACGGGCAGTTCCTTTGCTAAAGCGGAGGAGCGTCGCCCCACTACTCTTCAGCAGTTAAAAAAGAAAAAAAAGAAATGATAATAACGCAGTTATTATAATTTTATTTTTTCCTCCTGCTGTGGCAGCTTTGCATGAGGGGGTGGGGCTGGGCTGTAGAGAAGAGGAGGAGTGGTTTGCCCACTCCTACGTGTGCAGTGACAGTTTGGGCAGCTCTCTCTTGCCGCCCAAATCAGTCATATGAACTTCCCTGTTCTCCAGGCAGACGAGTATTCGTATTTAACAGTGGGTAATCTCTGCTTCATATGCTCTCTATAGAAATACAAAGTGTGCAGGGATCACACATTCCCTTGATTTACGAGTGAGTCAAGCAATCACCAAGGCAGGTGTGACAGACGGATGCGAATGCGCCGCCTCTTGAAGGAAACTTTTTTGACCTTTCCAAGCAGATATTGACACTTGACACACCTGGGGCCTCATTTATGAGGCCCCTTGCGCCATCGGAACTTCACTTTTCATGAAGTTCCGTGGCGCAGAAACCAGCGTGGTATTTATCAGGCAGCAGTACGCCAGTTTTTGTGGCGTACTGCTGCCTGATAAATATCAGTCCCTTTAACGCAGTGTACTGCGTTAAAGGGGCGTGCAATGGGTGTTGCTGGGGGCGTTCCCAGCAACATCCATGGCCTTTTGACACTGCCCCAGATTTATGAGAAATCGTAACTCTGAAGCAGTGCCAAAAGCTTACGCCTCCCCAGGGGAGGCGTAAGGGAGGCGCAACAGGGAGAAATGTCTTTATTTCTCCTCGTATTTCCTTTTTCTATGTGTGCTGCATTCTACAGCACACATAGAAAGATGAAAAGCCTTTTGTGATTATTTTTGTACAGAAAGGTTTCCCTTACTGTACAAAAATAATCTTCCCCGCAACGCAGGCACCCTTGCACCATTGTGCAAGGGTGCCTGCGCTGGCGCAGGCAGCCCATTGTGCGCCGGCGGAGGGGAAAAGGGCAGGGGCCTCATTTATGACTTTTCGCCGCAGGGAAGCGCAGCAGGTCTTCCTGCTGCGCTTCCCTACGGCAAAAGAAAAGGGCAGAAATGCGCCATATCTATAAGATACGGTGTTGAACTGTCTTTTATAGATCTCTAAATGTAGTGTGCTATCACAATATATGATTGATAATATATTGTTCACTTCCTTGAGTTCACTGTGTCTGTCTCAGTGTTTTTGTGTTCTAGTTCCCCAGGTTCTGTGAGATACTCGGTCATCCCATTAATATTTAATGGTCCCCACCCCCAGGGCTTACCAAATGGCTGCCACAGTGTGGATGCCCAGTGGGCGCGTGCAGTGCATGTTCCAAAGACAAACCTGTCTATGCCCATCTGCACCTGGACTGCACCCAGAGCCAGGAATTCTAGTCCTACTCCCTCGGGTCGGTACCATGCTGCAACTATCAGCGCCTTCAACCCCGCTGCCACTCCCCACTCTGCTGCCTCGCTGCACTGCACAACAACACTTAGGTAGTATTCTCCTGTGCTTCCTGCATGTTTTTTGTGCACATACTCATACCCAATACACAACATACCCTCACAACAGCACCTAACATCCCACGCTCTCACAAATACAGTCTTGTAACCAGCAACACAACACTCCACACTAGCATGCATGATCCTCAATACCCACTCACTCATCAAACACATCACAGAGATCTGTGGTCTGTTTCAACACAATGCCCTGGGCCTACTTTTTCTCATGGAATCCTGGTACTCAGTCATTAATTCACCATTGCCTTATTATGACATGCAAACCACCCTGGCAGATAACGGCCCCAAACCTCCCTTCTATTTTTAGGAGAGGACTGTAATGCCAAAAACAAGCTGTGAAAAATATCCCTCCTGGTACCTCCACACTAAGCTGTGCAGAAATGTTGATGAGTGAACAGCATTTGTTTATATGGTACATGGGTGGAAAGATATGGAGAATGAAAGCTATCATGAACAATGCAGCCTTAAGGGCAATGTGAACACTTGCAGTGAAATGGTCCAAATTCAGTGGAGAACCAGCCTTAAAGATTCTAAAGTCAGAGGAATCAACATTAGTCTGCTTAGATCAGTTGACAGACTTACCCTGTCAATTGCTCTCACACCCCAACCAACTGCACATTTCATCACCTCTGCACCTACTGGCATTCTTTAAATACATCCTGGCCTTTGAGATTGTTACATTACTTACTTTGGGAAAACCTTTTGCTTCATGATAACTCTTGTTTGCATCCTGTGCATCCATCTCCATTAATTTGGGAGAATGTGAAACATCCAATGTGATAATTCCAAAATCCTGTTGAATAAATACATCTGGGCTGAACCTCTGGTATGTATAGCAGGGGTTAGAGATGCTTTTCTTATACGTATTTAGCAGTACCAAAACAGTTGCAACATCAAAACACAACCTAGTAAAAATCCACCAACCAATTTTTAATAATCAAGAAAAATGTATGTATTTATTTATTTATTTTTAATCCTCATATAGCAATAGTTTGGAATTGGAGGTGTTGGGTGCTCAGTTCTCTTGGTTATACTGGCCTCATTAGGACACTCCTGGGTATTCACAGCATGTGCGCCGAGAATATCCACTTCCCCTTGTACTCTCTTGAGCCACTTTTTGTCCATTCCATTTCAATTTTGATCTGGGATGAGATAGTCACTTTGACTACTCGTTCAAGTTACCACTTGATGTAATCTAATGCATTGCTTTAAATTATTGGACAATTTTGATGTTAACAGTGTTGTTGCCTATTGGCCATATAATTTTCCCAGATTGTCCAAAATTTGTTTGCCCTTCCCCTATTCCCACTTCTGTCTATTTTGTTTATTCTTTGAACAGAAGCAATCCACTCATTAAAGGTTGGAGGTGTATTTTTTACCCAGTTAATACAAATCTCCCTTGTCGCAAGCAATATTAGTTCAAACAAGATTTTTTCTTGGTGTTTCCTTATTTTACATTTCCGGGACTGTTTCCCACTTCTCCCAAAAATAATCAAACTCATGCTAACGTCCACCTGCTTTTCCACTGCCTTGGACAAGATTGTTTCTATTTCTCTCCAGAATTCTTCCATGTGGGGGCATTTTGCAAACATGTGTAAATCGTCTGTGCTCCGTTTTCCACATTTGGGACACGGCCTCTCGCTTTGACCTTTAAACTTCGACAACCAAAAGCCGGGTTGAGGAAAAGATGGTGGCGGGCTAAGAAGCTCGGTCGTGAGCTCCTCACTCATCAGCCAAAGGAAATATTGTGGGAAGAAAAGCGCAATGAGACGGAGGTCCTGCGATTAAGCTTTGTGTAAGTAAAAACGCAACCAGAACAGAACGGAAATTAAAAACGCCACAACCTCGAGGTCTCGCAGGACTCGCTGCTCGGAATCCAGAGGCTCCGGGACTAAGGACCGGGGGCAAGGTGGAGAGCAAGGGAAATGGAATCCTGTCCTTACAGGTCACAGTAGGCAGCGACAGTGGTGGCAGCAGACAGTAGGGCAGGGAAAGTCTGCATTTTCGAAATGGAGCAGCAAGAGGGAAATGACAGAAAGTCGAGGCGAAAGGTGCCCAGCGTGGGCGCTGTCACGCTACTCAAGTGCGGAATCAGGCAGCCATAGCGCTCTAGAACGCCAGGAGAATTACCGCAAGACTGACAGGCAAAGCCAAAGTATTTGCTGGTGCTGTAGACAGAGCTGGAGCCGGAGTCCAGGACACTCACCTTTCCCAGGTAAGTGAAGAGAGGGGGGCTGTTTTAAAATAGTGAGTGCATGAAGGAACATTAAATGGCTTGACAGACTACAACATTTCTCTTTAAGGAATAACCTAAGAAATCTAAATAGCCTAAGTGAAGGGTGAGAGGTACAAGACAACCACACTTTTCTTCACAAGGCGTAAGGAGCAATTTAACCTACAGGGGAAAATGAAGAGTGCAGAGCTGGAACAACTGGGGGAAAAAGGGCAGAAAGGACAGAAGGGGCTGGAGTACCTGGAGTAGTAAACAGTGAAGGGAGCACCGAACCAAAGACATTAACGCCCACTCAAGAGTTGATTGTCACGAAGAAGCATTTAGGACAACAGAGGGAAGGCATAAACTACCCTTTAAGGAGTAGAAATACCCGTTAGAAGAGCAAGGGGAAGGTTTAGTATACCCCCCTGAGATAGTGAAGTTGTCAGTCATATCTCCCCCAGTAGTCCCAGTAAGTACAAAAAAGAAGAAGAAACAGAATACAACTGGAAAACTGCAATTCCCTACCTGCAGAGCAAGTCAGGCCAAACTAAAAGCACTTGAAGTGACAAAGCAAAAGATAACGCCTTCTCTAAAGTCCTTTTTTGAGGTGCAAGAAAACCGAAAAGAGGATAAATATCAAGCTAAGGCTAATATCGATCAACAGAAGGAAATACACAACAAAGAGACACAGGGAGAAATGTCAAAACTAAGTACTACTAATAGATATAGTGTCTTAGAAACACCTGCCCAAACAAGAGATGGAATCAGACACCCGGAACCTCACTAACACAGAAAAAACTGAAGAGGGCATAATACCACAAAAGAGCAAAATCGGTCTGGAAAATATGATGACTACTATGATGGAGGAGATGAGATCCAATTTTGAGAAGTCAGAAAGAAACCAAACAAAAATTCAGGAAGTATGCGAGGAGATGGACTAAAAAATAACAAGACTTATGGAGAGAGTAACGTCAGTGGAGTTGGAGGTAGACGCTCTAAACAAGAAAGTGGAAGAAAAGAAAAAGGAAATATACCAACTCAAGGCCTCAGATAGAATGGTCAATGATAGATTAGAAGCAATGGAAAACCAAGCAAGAAGGAACAATTTAAGACTTTTAAATGTGCCTGAAGGCCTAGAAGGCGAGGATATTAAAGTGTTCATAGTCAAAGTACTAGGTGATGATGTACCATGAACAAAGTCCACTGATCTTGCGGAGGATATTCAGAGAGTCCATCGGGACCTATTTGGGAGGAACAAGACTAGGAAGAACCCAAGGAAGATACTAGTAAACTTCAAGACTTATGCTCTTAAAGAACGAATCTTGAGAGAGAGCCTGAAAGCAGACTCATTCCCCAAAAATGATTGGTCTTGCGGAATCCGATCGGATATATCCAAGACAACGCAAGATAGACAATGGCAGCTAGGCCAATACATTCAGCAACTGAAGTTACTAGGAGCAACAGTTCAAATGCGTTTTCCAGCAGCACTAAGAATATTTGATATTTGATATTTGATATTTATTGAGATTTGTATAGCGCAACTATCGCTCCGGAAGGAGCATCTTGGTGCTGAGCAAACAGAAGAATCAGCTTGGTGAAACAAGGATCAAATGGCTGCGAGAACCGATGAATCGGGCTGCGGGAATATCCAAGTCTTCAGGAGTTTTCTGAAAAGGCTTTCTGTGGGGGCGTGCCTGAGGTTAAAGGGGAGGCCATTCCAAGCCTTAGCCGCCAGGAATGAAAAAGTT
The DNA here is from genome assembly GCF_964263255.1 of Lissotriton vulgaris. Classification (NCBI taxonomy): domain Eukaryota; kingdom Metazoa; phylum Chordata; class Amphibia; order Caudata; family Salamandridae; genus Lissotriton; species Lissotriton vulgaris. The sequence continues at coordinate 1,850,126,064 of NC_141685.1, forward strand.
TTTCCACCTTTCGTTTTGAGCTTGATTCTGGGTATAGTAACCAGATTGGCTCCTGATGACCTCAGGCAACGCGATGGAGCATAGCTCAAAAAGCGCTTGGCTAGATAGGAAGGGCATGTGTTCCTGGTGGCTTTAAAAACCGTGACAAGGAGTTTAAAAAGGATTCTTTTGTGGAGGGGCAGCCAATGGAGAGTGTTGAGGGCTGCAGAGGCCGAGGACCTTCTTGGGAGTTTAAGAACGAGCCTGGCCGCTGCGTGTTGGACACTTTGCAGTTTCTTAAGGGTGGACTTCTTTATTCCTGCCAAGAGGCCGTTACAGTAATCCAGCCGGGATAGGATCAGGGCCACGGCAACTGATTTCCTGGCTGAGATAGGAAGAAAGTCGAAGAATTTCTTCAGCTGTCTAATGATGTTAAAGCAGCACCCTGCAGTGATGCGCGCATGATCGTCAAAACTGAGGGACGAGTCGAATTGGACACCCAGATTGCGGGCCGAGGAAACCGCACTCGGCGGGGCTTCAGAGTGTTGAGGCCACCAATCTTTTGGAGAGAAGAGGATGTCTTTGCCTAGGGGTATGATTTCAGTTTTGGCGCTATTGCACTTGAGATGGTTATTGTTGAGCCAGGAAAAAACTTGGGAGAGGCAGTTCTGAAATCTGAGAGCAGCATCGGAGTGTTTTTTATCTATGGTGACGACAAGTTGGGTGTCGTCAGCATAAGATGTTACGAGGATGCCGTGGGAATCAATCAGTATGAGCAGGGGGGCCATGTAGATATTAAAAAAAAGTGGACTGAGTATGGACCCCTGGGGCACACCTGATGTAGTGGGTCTTTCGCCAGAGAGGAAGGGGCCTAGTGAAACTGTTTGTGATCTGTTGGATAGGAATGAAGTTATCCATATTAGTGCAGTGCCCGTCACACCAATCTCGCGCATTCTGTTGATGAGGATGTCATGAGAGATGGTATCGAATGCTGCGGTTAAGTCGAGCAGGATGAGTACAGCATGTTTCCCCTCATCCTGCAAGAACTTAATGGTGTCCGATAGCTCGATCAATGCAGTTTTGGTGGAGTGGCCAGGGCGGAAGCCAGATTGCTGCGGGTGCAGAATGTGATTGCTTTCCACAAAGGCTTTTAACTCCTCGTGAACTAGCTGCTCAGTGATTTTGCCAAGTGCCGGAAGTAGGGAGATTGGGCGCATATTGGATACATCTGTTGGAGGTTTGTTTTTGTTTTTTCATTGGAGGCTTAACAATGGCCTTCTTCCATTCAGCGGGGACAATGCCTGAGCTGAGGGATTCATTAACAATGGTGTTGATTGGAGGGTTGACTGCCTCTATGAGGTGGTGGAGGATACTCGGGGGACAGGAGTCCGTGGGGGCTCCCGATCGACAGGTCATGATAGCCTTCTGTGTTTGTAACAGAGATACTGTTGAGAAATCACCGAAAGAGGGTGAATTAGTGTCGGCAGCTTGTAAGGGGATTGCAGGGGGGGGGATCCTTATGAATGCTATTGATTTTCTCAATAAAGAAGTCGGCAATTTGATCGCAGAGGGTTTGGGATGGAGGGATTTCCAGTGCAAGGGCCTTGGGGTGGGTGAAAGACTTAACTATATTAAAAATGGTTTGTTGTTTCTGTTTGGCTGCTTCTATGGCTGTAGTAAAGAACTCCTTTTTGGCTATTTTTATGTTTGAGAGGTATTGTTTCCTCTGCAGGATGTATAGGGTTCTGGAGGTATGATCGTAGGTTTTCCTCCACTCTCTTTCAAGGACCCTGCACTTGTGGTGGCTTTCGGTCAAGGCCTGGGTATACCAGGGGGCATTGGGCTTTCTTTTGCGGGGGGCTGATTTTTGATTGGTTGGATTGGAGTTGGCCGAAACCAGTCTATCAATCCACATATGGAAGTTTTTGGAGTCTTGCGCTACATCTCCGACGATAGTGGGAGGGGGGGGCAAGGGGCTGGGGGTGCAGCTTAAAGCGCTCAGCTACTTTCTTCCAGTTCGTCGGGAAGGGGGTGGGGGAGTTCTTGGTGTTTGGTTGCGATGAAGGTTTTGACCTGATAGAAAAAGGTATAAAACAGTGGTCAGTCCATATTTGTGGGATTGGGGGAGATACAGTTAGAGTGGCTAAATTTGTACATATGCCATCTAGCGTGTGGCCAGCCCGGTGCGTGGGGGGAGCAACCAATTGAGAGAGGCCAAAAATGTCAAGAGATTGTTGGAAGTTTGAAGTATGAGGGTCTACGCAGGATTCCAGATGAAGATTGAAATCACCAAGAAGAGTTAAGGTGGGATAATGGGTCATGAGTGATCCAAGGGTTTCGTCGAGGGAATCCAAGAAGGGCGTTGCGCTTCCAGGGGGGCGATAGACAAGTCAAAATGTGGCAAATAAAAAAAAATTGGCAAAATAAAATGCATAATATCAGAGACCCAAAGGAGGTAGAAAACTTTATAGAGCAGATTAAAGCACAAAAGTAGGATCAACATGGCATATTATGGCAAAATGTGGCAAATAAAAAAAATGTGGCAAAATAAAATGCATAATATCAGAGACCCAAAGGAGGTAGAAAACTTTATAGAGCAGATTAAAGCACAAAAGTAGGATCAACATGGCATATTATGGAAAGCATGTTAAAAAGAAAGTGAGGTGTGAGGAGCTCAAAGAGGTTCCAAGGAACGCCCCAAGAAGTGTTACGGGAGGCTTTACCAGGAAGGGGTAGGGGAGAGACCGCTAGAAGAAACAAATGGAAAAAATAAAAAACTGCACAAGGTGGGGAGCAAATGGGCAAAAAATATTAAAAAAACAAAAAGTCCAAAAGAAGCAATACGAGATAGAAGGAAGCAAGAAAGCTGCATTAAAAACTGCAATAAAGACACGAGGAGATCACAAAGAAGGACAGTAAAAAAAGGCAGAATAAATGTCCGTTAAAATAATGACTTGGAATGTCAATTGCCTCAGATTGAAGAAAAGAAGGGCTAAGATACTGGAGTACCTAAAAATGGTGGACTGTGGTATAATGATATTGCAAGAAACACATCTGCTAGAAGAAGAATGGTGAAAGCTTCTTAAAAGTCAAAAGTGGCTAGCTAGCTACTTATGCACACATCAAAAATGTTCTGTAAAAGAAGTTGTGGTCTTAATAAGGAAATCATTAGGAGCTCAGATCGAAGTGACAGAAGTAGATTAGAAGGGCAGATGGGTAGTGGTGAAATTAAAAATACGAAACAACTTATATACAGTGGTTGGATTCTACGGGCTCAACCAGGATGACCCAGAACCTCTTCAAAATCTCTACTCCCAGCTTCTAACTGCACAAGCCCCAATAATAATGGGAGGGGAATTTAATATAGTCTTGTACTTAAGAAAAGATAGATTCCCACCCAAGCATGGTCTGAACTTACCGAGGATGAGGGAGTGGGTGAACCATTGTATTAAGGATCTCGGTATTATGGATATCTGGAAGGAGAAGGGCAATATTTCTAAAAAATACACATTGCATAACAGAAGGGTGGGGCATGCTTCAAGGATAGACAACTTCTTAATAGACGAGGGCCTATCGAAAGCAGTGCAAAAAGTGGAACATATACCAGCACACCCGTCTGGCCATGCAGCAGTGACCTTACATCTTAATCTTAGTAGAACAATACCCACACTCAGATGGACTGTAGACAGGGGTATCTTCCTGAATGGAAGCTATATAGAGAAACTGGCAAAGGATACCAAAGACTTTTTTCAAATTAACAAAGAAGGGACCACAAGGCAGATCGCTTGGGAGGCATATAAAGCCTATATTAGAGGTAAAATAATAAGTCTTGCAGCCCACAAAAATAAGACCAGAAGGTATAAGATACGGGAATTAAAGGAAGGAATAGCAGACTCAGAGTCAGAACTTAATAGACTTTTAAACCTCAAAGCAAAGAATAAAATCGAAGAAGAGAGGAACCAAAAAAAAACAGAGCTGGTAGACTTTCTTGAATCAATCGTAAAGGTTGAATGGGAAGCGGGCAAAATATCTCATTACGAGCAAGGAGAGGGGTGCAGGAAGCTATTAGCGTGGAAGCTTAAAACTGAGACAACACGTAACAGAATAGGGATGATTCAGGTGGGAAATCCACAACACACTACTATAGAAGAAGACATCAGAAAAGAATTTGTAGCTTTCTTCAGTGATCTATATACCAAGGGAGAAGTACCTACAGAGGATAAAGTGTAATCTATGCTGGAAAAGATAGTCCTTCCAAAATTCTCTCAAGAACAAAGAGATGAGATTAACAAGGAAATGACTAAAGAAAAAGTCATAAGAGTACTAAAGAAACTATAGAAAAGTAAGGCGGCAGGACCAGACTCTCTGCCAAACAAACTGTACAACCATCTATGTGAAGAATTAGCCACCTCTATGACAGAACTGTTTAATTATATATTTTAATCGAGGGATCATTGCCAGCCTCATGGAACGAGGCAACAATCAACTTAATACTCAAGCCAGCGAAAGACCCAACGAGAACCGAATCCTACAGGCCAATATTATTCTTACATACAGACCACAAGGTCTATGCACAAATTCTAGCCAAAAGGCTTTCGGAGGTCTCAGGCTCAGTGGTCCACATAAATCCCAAACCAAAACTTTGAGAGAATACACAAAGAAGTAAAGAAGTTGTTGGAAAGGACTTCCGTTATCAATTATTGGAAGGCCTAACATAATAAAGATGGCCATACTCCCAAAATTCACCTTCTTATTTAGTACCATCCCACTTGATTTCAACCATATCCAAATAAAAACGCTACGGGGGAACTAATCAGTTTTATCTGGGCTGCTAAAGGGGCAGTAAAGCCTAGAAAAAAATAAGGAGGAAAAAACACAAGGAGGGATAGCCAGCCCTCATATTCTTACCTACTACAGAGCGTTCCAATTTCAAAATGTCAGAATATTACTTGGACATTATGATCTATACTCTGACCATCTAAAAGCCCTGCTTAGCAAGGAAGGAAGCCATTTTTTATATAAGAACGGTCACCCCAAGTATTTAAAAAAAATAAGACTAAAAAGTCTTAAGGCAACAATATCACTCTGGTATCAAATTAGAAAGATAATAAAAATACCCTATTATAGCAGATATGCACCCATATAGGATTCCCCAGGAACACCCGAATTTCTAAAAGATAAATTAGCAAAGGTCTTGAAAGAAAATAACGTCAATAAATGGGGTGACATGAAAATTCAGGACTCGGTAGTAGACTGGGAAACGATGAGTGAAAGAACTAATGGCACAATATCAAGATTCAAATATTATCAAATAAGTAGTTGGATTAAGAATCTTAAACACATGGAAGAGGGCTATGGGACAATAACAATAGAGGAAACACTCCCGGAAAAAAGACCATAAAAAAAGAAGTAGCCTGCTGGTATTGGGCACTGGTTGAAGAAGGAGGAGAATATTATGACACCCCAAACAAGATCTAGGGAGGAGCATTTGCAGAGTTTGACATAGCAAACGAATGGCAAACTTCTATGAAAACTTGTTGGGAAAAAATAAAATGTGCACCATTAAAAAAAAATCGCATATTCACAATGCATAGAGCATACTGACTCAAGAACACTTTTATGGAATAAAGGACACACACCTTATAAATATCTGTGGTACCAGAGACACGGATTGCTACTATTGTATGTAAAAAGTGTCAAGAAATAGCATCTAAGGGTGTGATAGACCGGGACTTGGGACCTAGGCATAAACCTGGGGCCAATTAAACCTAAGTCTTCTGACTTAGGCCTTTTTCTGAAAGTCAAAATCCCTAGATGGGCAAGTTTGAATGTTATATCTGAGGAAGTCCTCTCGAAGTCATATATCTGTTGTTTGAGATTCCAGTTCGTCATTGGTTTAGGCATGAAAAGCTGTGAGTACATAAGCTCAAATTTTCAAATCAATTGAGGTTGTGCATTCATTGGATAACCTTGGATGGTTAGGCATGGTCCTCCTGTGGTCAAACTCAATTTCTAAGTTCCAAATCTTTCTTCATTTTGGAACAATTCCTCTTGGTCACTTCTAAGGCTTCTGCTGCCACAGGGACAGTACTTAGAATTCATGTCCCACTCTAGCAGAGGCCACCAGTACAGTCAAGTCAGGGTCCACTTGGCATTGATCAACTGGTCACTCAAGATAAAGGCCTCTTGCAGTTCCTGATTAGCCACATAGGAGGTCAGCCAACTGGCCCTCCCTTGGAATACACTTGTGAGTTCTAGGTACATGTAAGAGCATGTACAAGACTTCATGTCTCCACACAGGTCATGGACAGCAGGTTTCTTCCTCTACTGATCTTCTGCAAGTCCAGATGTGTTCTAAGAAGCTGGGGGTAAGGTCCACTTCTGTACAATTTACTATCTAGTGGAGGGGAGGGGGATCCTGGACACTCCCTAAGCAATGGGCACAAAGATCCCTGGGGAAACTCTGCTCCCATTTAAAAATCATCTGTTTTTCCTACCAAAACCCATCCCACAGTGGACCTTTCCAGGCAAAATCCAACATAGCAGGACTTTTATGCACCTGGTGAAGGTGAGTGGCCCATCCAAGATTGTGTCTAGGGAAATTAGCAGTCTTCAACCACACGGAACTTGTTCTGGAACCGGCTCCTACTTCCAGAGGGAGTAGACAGGATGATAGTGGTGTGTCATGGGATCAAAGGTCCCCTTTCCCCAGTTCTTACGTTACACATGAATGAGCAGGTTTCACCCTGATCCATTTCAAGCTACTGGGGTTCCTGATTCCACCCCGCCTGCCATCTGTTAGCGAAGATATGGCACATACCTCATTCTCAAGTCTTCCTGTTAAAAGGCCCAAGCCATTATCTCTGCTCCAGGAGCAGTTTTCACAACTCATTTAGGGTAAAGCACTGACAGTGGCAGAAGATGCAGGCAGGCTAATTCTAATTAGGCTACTGAAGCTTCAGGCAGAAAATGTATGATTTCTAAAAGTAGCTTTACCAGTATGCTTATCAAAGTTCTAAAACCTATGATTTGGTTTTTTAACAAATATTAAAAATAGAGTTTGGGGTTGCTGCTTTTTCAAAGACAAAGTAAAAAAAGTGCATTTTAATTGTACTTAACTTGTCTCCAAAAAAAAAAAAAACTTGTATTCTGAAATAGCATTGGGGGGTACACCTTGTAGGAACATACCAACCTTTAATTCTTATGTGTTCCACTTTTAAATACCAGGAACCTGCTTAGTGACCTCTAAATCTATTTAGAAGTAGCTTTCCATCCTATCAAAATAAGTTGTCTTGATAGGTCTGACTACAGGTTTAAAAGTCTACAAACATGGGCCCAAAGCCATGTTTTACAGGTCAGCCTGATGCATGGTATAATACATGTTACCTTTTATAGTTGATATTTAACTTCCATGCCATTGGTGAATTTACTGCACCATATATTATGGCTAACTGGAATTGTAAATATGCCAATCAGGATTTAGCCACTTCCTTCATGTTTTAGGGCTCAGAGCATATACACTAGGGAGTGGACAGCAGTGTCCCATTTGTGCAGAGTTAAAAAAACAACAGCTTTAGTTCACATTAAATGGGGGCAGGGCACACAAAAAGAAGCAGTTTCTCACAGAACTCAAGATTAACAGTGCACTGGCCCTACGGGGGTCCCTAAGTGCCTCATTATCTTATGTAAGCACAAGCTTATGCCTATCGGTCCTAGCAATCTACATACTTTAATCCTTTCAATGACTAAGGAATCCCTGTGCCAATGTAAACAATTCAATCTTCAAATTGACGTGTATTCTGAAATTCACTTATTATTAGTATGTTCTTTTACTGTACAGGCAATACAACAATAATTCAACACATATTATTTCAATCTCCCCAAATCATTGGACGTTTTTATAGTATGTTGGTAAAGACGCAAGTGGGTTTCCCTGATGTAAAATGAGGAGGCATGCTAATGTTTGGACCTGTATTCTGCACACAAATGCTTTTTTAGAATTAGCCTCTTTGGTCCTCATTTATCAATATGTGCATATGTTGTGACAGAATAATCATCTGATGCTTAAAATTAAATTATTCAGCAATAACACAGCATTCCTCATACAGCAGGTGTTCATTATCCAGCTACACAGCAGAGTTACCTGATCATTATCTCTATATTGATGTATAGATGCGTTTTATTAGCCTGTCCCAATCCGAAACATCATGCACCTGCAATAGTGATGGAGGTTTTCAGTGGTGCAGAACCTATAACAATTGATCCCAACAATTATTTTGTGAATTATAAAAAATGCTGTTTAGCATACATCACAGCTCGTGCTGCCTCTCATTTATATACCTTCTGACCCTTTCTGCTGTATCAGGTCGTCACCTCAAGTCAAATGTGGACAACATCATTAAACTAGATCAACTAAGGACCTTATTTTGAATTCAGCAAATGAGATACTTCACCATAAACATGACAGATGTCCCATCCCCGTATTACATAACATACCATAACATAACATGTGTATTTGTAAAGCGCACGTCCACCGGTAGGGATCTTGGAGTTGAATAACAGATGTTTATTGTAATTACAAGTTCGTTATAGCCTACAGTACTTGTAATATTTCAGACCTGATATCTGCCATTTTCAGAGGGACTACTGCATCTGCCAAACTCTAAATAAGACCTCTAACTTTGTTAAATCCATGGAACAGACTGGGCTGGTGTTTGACCTGGCATCTTTTGGCATGCTTCCCTTGTCTTTTTACTTTTGACCTCCGTTTTTTTATGGTATGCTGAACCTCGTTTTTAGTGGTTTAATGTCCCTCGCACTTTTTCACTGCTGTTCAGCGCTAAATTGCAAGTGCTCCTACTGTAAAATGTGTTATGATTGGTATTCCATGTTTGGCAAATTTGGTTTACTACTAAGCCCCTAGTACAGTGGACTGTGTGTGCCCTGGCCTTTAAATGGTATGTTATGGTATAAGGGTGTTATAAAGCGCGCTAATACTAAAAAGGCATCTTGATGCTAGCATCCTTACATCCTTGAGCACCGAATCAACCTAGATGAACAGAGAGTATGGTAGAAGATCGTTATCATATAATACCAGACAGTGCATTATGATCATCAACATGCAGTTCGATGGAGGATTTAAACAACCACGTTTTTAGATGTTTCCTACATTTCAGAAGGTTATCTTGGGTTCTCAGGTGGTCTGGAAGCATGTTCTACCATTTGGAAGCAGAGTAAGAGAACCGTCTCCCCTCAATTAACTTTTTTTTATTCTGGGTACTTACACTTTCTTGGCTGTGTTAGAGCGTAGGGATCAAGTTGGTACCACTTGAACATGTTCTGAAGAAATAAGTATTCTGTAATCCTTTGTGTACCCAGCAGAGTGCTTTAAATTGAATGTGTGCTCTGATAGGGAGCCAATGTAACTCTTTTATAGTTTTAGTGACAAAGCAGAATTTTGGAAGATTTAGAAGAACTCTGACTGCTGGATTTTGGAGTGTCTGAAGTTTATTCAGGACTCTTGACTAAGATCCTACAAATAAAGCATTGCAGTAATCATCGGAGATGACAAATGCTAGGATAACTTTTTTTCAAGTGGGAGATATGGGAGAATTTTCAAAAAATCCTCAATATAAGGAAACATGTGGTTCTAACCTGATTAGAGCGTTTTACAGATATTAATAATCTATTGAACACAACACCTAGGGTTCTAGCTTTCTCTACTGGTACTGGTAAGGTCCTAAGTTGGGTGACCACTAGGTCAAGCTTCAGAAGGTGTCATTGTTGTAAAACAACAAGACCTCTGTCTTGTCAGAGTTCAATTTCGAAAAAGTTTAGGTTCATCCTTTGGGCTATGCTGTTCATATATGCCTTAAACTGAGCAGCGACTTTGTCGGGCTCAGATGAGACATATACAACTAATTGGGTGTCATTGGCGTGGAAACACACTGAGAGCAAATAAATTGGATTAGGGGAGTGATATAAACATTAAAAAGAGTTGGGCTCAGTGAGGATCCCTGATGGACCCCACACGGGAGCTTAAAAGTGGAAGAAGTGAATTTCCCTATGGAGACCAGTTGCTCTCTATTTGGGAGAAAAGAACTAATTGGATTGAGAGCTGGCCCTTTTATGCCTATTGTTTCAAGGTGCTTATTGAGGGAGCAGTAGTATACCATGTGAAATGTGAATATAGGTCCAGTAAGACCAAGACCACTCTGTATCCTTTGTCCACAATTGACCTAATCGCCTCTGTGACTGCCAGAAGGGCAGATTCTGTAATGTGCTGGGGCCGAATCCCATGTTGAGCGGGTTCAAAGCAGTTGTTACTATCAAGAAAAATGATAATCTCTTGATTTACTTCTCTTTTCAGATTTTTAGCTTGTAGTGGTAGGTGTGTGATAGGCCTGTAAAATTACTCAAATGCTAATAGTGGTCCTGCAGCACTGGTTGTGCCAATCACACAAGGTAGCCTTTCATGGGTGTCTCTGACCTGCTACTGCAGTGTCTGCATGCAGTTTTTACTGCCATGTCGACCTAGCAAGTGCACCAGCTTGCCAGGCCCTAACTTTTCCTTTTCTTACATGTAGGTCACCCCTAAGGTAGGCCCAAGGTAGCCCCATGGGCAAGGTGCAGTGTATGAGGAAGGAAGGGCATGTAGTAGTGTCTTTACATATCCTGATAGTGAAATGATGTGCATTTAGTTTTTCACTATTAAAACTGTCTTTCCCCTATGTTATGTTATGTTAGAAAATTTGTAAAGAGCTTGATTGCATCTTGGCGCTAGCTGAAGTGACCGTAATGAAAATGCAACCCTATAATCAGGATCAACAGGAACTAAAGAGTCAAGTTTTAAGAGCCTTTCTAAAAGCCAACAGAGTTGGCATTGATTTAATGGCAAGGGGAAGAATGTTCCAAGCTTTAGAGGCTCCCACCACAAAGCCTCGACCGCCCCAAGAAGCATGCCTAAATCTGGGAACTAATGCCGGTTTGGACGAGGTGGATCTCAGTGAACTGGAAGGCAGGTACCACAGGAAGCTGTTAATGAAGATCACGGGGATAGATTGTGAAGTGTGCAGAGAGCCCTTAAAGAGCACTCTCTGCCTGACCGGGAGCCAATGTAACTTCTGAAAAAAGTTGGCCACGGTGTGAAATCTGGAAATTTTGAATAAGATCCTAGCTGCCACATTCTTTAGTAATTGCACATTATTTAGCACCTGCTGGTGAGCCTTTAGGTACAGGACGTCCACGTAGTCAATTCTTGATATCACTAAGGAGGTGACGACGGTTTTATGTAGGCTGCTGGGAATATATTGGAGAATTTTTTTCTCAATCCCAGGGTGTAGAAGGCAGCAGTTGTAACAGCTTTATCCGGATCCATCAGCAAGAGCGAATCATTAATGATTACACCCAGATTTTTTACTTTCCTGGCTGGCACAGGAAGAGAACCTAGCTCTGCAGGCCACCATTCCGGAGACCAGAAGGAAGGCGAAGGCCCAAAAATGAGCACCTCCATCTTTCCGGAATTCAGTGTCAGACAGTTCTTGGCCATCCACAAACTGACAGCCTGCTTGCAGTTGCGAAAGTTATAACCATCTGCTACGACTCCACTATCTAAGGAGACTACAATCTGTGTGTCGTCAGCATAATAAGTAATGGAGAAGCTGAAGATCTGTAAGGCGTGCTAATGACATAATATAAATATTAAAAAGTGTGGGACTGATAGCTGACTGCCCCACTTTGCCACAACCCTGGTCTCACAACGACACCAACCAGCATCACCATGAGCCGCTGCTTGCACTGTGACCTGAGGGCAACAAACTTTGCACCTCTTCACTTCACATTGCTGACTCTGTATCCCCAAAGATGCCACTCTATGCTGGCACCAATGCCGCTGCCTGCTCCAAGGCCTGGGTGAACCACTCTCAAGTTACTCAATGAACTGCCCCTTCCAACACCGTTGCCTTGGCCCACCAACACTGAGGCCATCGACTCCAGATTGTCTACTGATGACAGCGTTTCAGCAACGACGACACCGCGCTTGCACCGTGACCTGCCAGCACTGCGACGAGCACTGCAGCCCTGGTCTCCGGATGCCCATGGATGCTGTCACTTAGCTGATGCCTGCACCACAGCCTGAGGGCACGGCATGCTGCACTACTCAACTTTGCACCACAGCACCAATACCAGCTGAGTACGATGCTCCTGACTTCAACTTTGCGGAGTTCGATCTGCAACGTATGTAACTTCAAGGGCCCGATGACACCTGCATTGACCTCCTAAGCTGACGCCTGCTGATGCCCCATCTTTGAATCTCATTGCAAGGTCTACAACGGCCTGCATCACAAAGGGACTGTTTGCGGGTCTATAAGACACCGTACTAGAAAAGGGAAGGTTTTTGACTCAGTTGTAGATGGGTGCACTGCCAGTTTGTACGCATATGATTCTGTATATTATAAAATATCCTAGGTGCTATTCGGCGAGTGGACAAACCTAAACCACTCACTAGAGTAGAAACAACTACTGCTAAATGCTTTGCAAGTTGCCGGAGCACTCTCATGCGAGTATACAGATTGTTAAGTAACAATTTACAATTATCAAAAACCAATTGTGACAGAAGTAACAAGAGATCCAAAGATGAGTAGTTCATTCTATTGGATTTGTTACACTTGTGCAACCACAACACATCCGTGTCGGAGTTATTAAAACAAGAGAGCTCGAACGAGAATATCCCTATGACATTAGTTTAATGAATAAAGTACTATCTTACTTTATCTTGCTAACATGGAATAGAACTTATGTAGACAATCTATATTATTTACACAGAAACAAGACTATAGATTGCTGCTGGACACACGAGAACCAGCTCTACTAGGTCACGGGCCCGGCTGGGTCGGAAGTATCACCAGCTAAGCGGTAAGCTGGAATACCACTAGTGGCGAACAGTCTCATTTGGTGACGCCTTGCCTGAATATCACTAAAATATGAGTTAGTGATGAGATTTTTCCTTTATTGTCTTCTTTTCCCGAAAATATGCAGACCTTTTTGACGTGGATACGGCCTTCTAGGTATGCTCTCACAATGACACTTGTTTCTCACTATTTGCACAATTTTAACTAGCATGTAGGATGAAAGAGCCGCGCACAACTAGGACACTCTCACCAAGAGATATAGAGCATGTGTCATTGCCTGCCTTAAGGATACACTACGGGTATCCTGTTTCTACACATGTCCTCCACAATCACTATCACATGATCTCACGTCTTTATATTCAATCGGTAATTCCACCATAACTCCGACACGGATGTGTTGTGGTTGCACAAGTGTAACAAATCCAATAGAATGAAAGAATCACTATATGTTCACTGCAGGAGGAAGCTATATTGCATGTTTATAACGGCCATATACTATGGTCTTGTATGTAAATCTATCTGTTCTAAAAACACGCTAGATGTTACTTATTTATCTGTTTCAGCCCTGATGAATCGCGAAGGCGATGAAACACGTGTCGGCTGGCTGTAATCTCCATTAAAGACTCCAAGAACTACTCATCTTTGGATCTCTTGTTACTTCTGTCACAATTGGTTTTTGATAATTGTAAATTGTTACTTAACAATCTGTATACTCGCATGAGAGTGCTCCGGCAACTTGCAAAGTATAAGACACCGTAGCTTGCCTGCAATGATGTGGTCGACCTGAACTGTTGGATATGTTTGTTCATGACGCTGTGATAGCCCCGGACAGAGCTAACAACTTCAAGGAACTGTATTTTAAGTCTGTTGCTACAATATTAGTATTTTGATTACTGTATGTTGGATTTTTTTCGTTTTGGTCTTGTTTTTCACGTATAAATATTGGCTATTTTTCTAAAACTGCTGTGGTGTCCTTTTGTAGAGTTTTACCTGTATTATTGTGTGTTATGCGGAAATGCCTTACACATTGCCGCTAAAGATAAGCCTAACTGCTTGCGCCAAGCTACCAAGGGGTTATTTTAGAAGTGTAATCCCCTCCCCTGTTTAAAAGGAAGAGTTCCCTACTTGCACAGGGTACAAACCTGCCAACTGGAGACCATCAATTTCCAACAGCTGGATTGGGACAAAAATTGACTTTGCCCAACAGGAAGTGGTTCACATCCATGAATTTGGTTCCAGGACCTGGGTATGCTCTTATGGAGTAGAACTTATCGGTTTGTTGTGCACCCTCTATATCAAATCAATATCTTAACTGGAAAATTGCAAAATCTGGATCCTCTGCACCATCTTTGCCCAATATGAAGACTGGCCAGATTCACAAACAAGTGAGCAAGCATGGGCATTTTACTACAATTTGCATAATTTCAAGGCCTGGTAAATACATCTAGGCTCTAAAAAGTAAGTATGTCTGTAGCAAATGGGTTCCACCATGATTCTTTGCAATCGACAATCTATTTGTTTTATTTTTTACTGTGAGTGAGTCTCACATCCTCAGTCTCCCTCCTGGTAAATTCATGGTAATTAGATTGAGGAAGTTAACTGCCAATGTCCACCTTTTAATAAATGGGTGTCACTGCACATCTATGGTAAATGGCACTGGGCAGGTTAGATGTACTGCATGTGTGAAACTGCTATCATGCCCAGTCTAGTATCTGTGCATGGTAACCTAGTGCAGAAGGAACTCTGAAAGGATTGGTGCTGACTTGGGCAAGGTCTCATAAATATGAGTGGGCATTGATAGTGTAGGCTTGGAGTGAGTTCTGGAAAATCTATGGTGCTTTCACTGTGCTATACCTATAGAAAAAATCTACCTTAAAGGGCAGTTTCGCTACAGGATCCAGCAAGGATCAACCTAGGGTAAAGCAGGCACACCAAGCTTGAATGTGCAGATCCCAAAACACTGCATTCACATCTAATGGGATTTCAGGATTTGTCATATTTCTCTTGCTTAGCTCATAATCAGGCCCAAGCCTCTCTCCCCACAAGTGGCCAAATTACCTACTCTGCACCCCAGTAGAGGGATCTCAGACTTACCCACACAAAAAGAAGCAATTAGCACTGATTAACTCTTTCGGTAAAAGGATGGGTGTGGTGTAAATCTCCATCTGATAATTAATTTGTCACACTGCATCTGAACTGCAAAAGAAAAGGGCCCGATCTCTAGAGCCAGCACATTAGGGGTGGATCTTAGGCCCTCAGAGGAGCTTTTTCCACATAAAACTTGAAGTGGCTTTGTTGGATTGTCCCAGAATGCTGTGCAGGGGGATGAGACAAGAGTCGAGGGATGATATGGAATTCAAGAATTGGCATGGGGTACCCGGCACCTAGAACTTTGCACCCCCACTTAAGAACCTATGAACAAGGGAGAGACAAATAAGGAGACTCTAGACCTGGGAGATGACAATTGCAGAAATGATGCCCACCTGGAAAGAAAAGCCAAATGATGGCCTGCATTAATGGACTTAGTACTCTGTAACTAGATTAACCTCAGGCTGTGGATGGGTCTCTTGAGGGCCAATGGCGCTTGCTCCTTTGTGCCCCCTGAGGACAAGCAGGGCGAAAGACTTGGACCACTGCCTCCCTCACATGTGCTGTGCAAGACAGCCAGGTTGTTCTGCGAAGTGCAGATAAGAGATTGTTCAGTTGGGTGGTTGCAAAGGGCAGAATAAGATGGCCCCATCAGCAGGAGATGAGCACTAGGAGGTGACAATTGTGGAAAGGAAGCCCACCTGGCAAGAGAAGCCAAATGGTGGCCTGCAATGATGGACTAAGGACTCTGTCACTAGCTTAGCCTTAGGCCTTGGATGGGTCTCTTGAGGGCCAATGGTGCTGCTTCCTTTATGCCCCCTGAGGACCAGCTGGGGTTAAGACATGGACCCCACTGTCTTCCGCACAGGTGCTGTGCAAGACAGCCAGATGGTTCTGGGAAGTGCAGTAAAGAGAATGTTCTGTTGGCTGGTTGTGAAGGGCAGCATAAGATGCCCCAATCAACAGGAGATGAGCACCAGGTGTCAGGCATATGATAAGGGTGGCGCAGGAAACCAGCAAATCTAGTTTCCTAGAGCAAATCTAGTTTCTCCTTATAGAGCAAGAGGCTTGTTGAAAATATCCCCGGTGACTGTGCTCGTTCAACAGGAACAATGCAAGTTCAGGAAGACATAAATTGGCTCAACAGGGCCAGAGTTATGATGCTTTGCACATTTGCTCCTAAACAAGTTAAAAAAACAGCAAAATGCATTTCACTCTGCTCGATCTTCTCCACAATACCCCCAATGGTAACTTTCTTTAATAACGTCCCCTTTGGGGATGAGGTGTGGGTGGGGCCCCCTGCTTGTTCTCACTTCAGGCAGGAGCAAGATAAGAGTTTCTCCAACTACAGCAGAAGCTGAAAACCATATGGCAGGCTTCCACTCCTATGGAGGAAGATGCAAAGAAGCTGGAAGGGGCCAGTTTGGCCTTGGGTCTCCCCTCTGCAGCACCCGCCACCCGCCAAAAAATTAAAAGAAAATATTACCCACTGTTCAAACATGTCAGGGAAAAGCACAACACCAACCAGCACTTTCACTTTCCAAAGAGCCTGTCAAGAAGCAACCACAACTGCTGTGCTAGGGCTAATTTGCATGTTTTAGTTTGCCTGTGGTGCACCAAGAAGAAGCAAGGGCATTACCAAGGGTATGGCATATGTTGTAGGAGGGAAAAAAAGAATGCAGCATCCTGCCTTGTAGTGTAGTTCCTATATTCCCATTAGGCTCTGCGCAATGGAATAACATAAACGTCAGTTTAGACATAGGACTGAGGTCGACTAGGTCTCTAATGAATATGTTAGAGTTAATTAGGTAATTAGGTATGCCAGCTAGCTCAGAGGTCACTAGAAACCTTCTCGAATGAACAGGGAGGAGACAAGAAGGGATTAGCTACTGACAACTGCATAAACATGACAACTTTGCTCCCCCAGAATAAGGAGTATATCTCCAGAGTCGTGTGAAAACAATAGATAGCTATTTCACTCAGTCAATCGTGCATGCTTAGTTTCACCAGAGTGCAGAGAAATAGAGAGACAGGCGTTTTCAATAAAAGGTGTTATTTATTGAGCAGTCTTCTTTCTCATGCAAGAGAAATGAATTGCCACAATTGCAATACTTGTCATAAAGTAAAGTGCGTACAGTAAAAGGAGTATTATGAAATAATACTGTAAAAGCATTGATATAGTTTCTGAGCCATATGACACTTAAAACGGATAAAATATATACAGGTACATACAATGATAAAAGTTGACTAAACTTACTCAACTGGTGCTTCTAAGATACGCCTACCCCAGTGTACCTAACCTAAGCCTAGTACGTGGGAAGGAGTAAGGGAGTTTCAGTTTAAGTTAAGTTAGTTTTGCCAAGAATCTGAATCAAGAATTCTCTAAGGGTCTAATCAGCTCCATACCTTGGTTTTAGAATGAAGGAGGTCTTGTATCTTGTTCTCAGGAATCGATCTCCCAGTGACCCGCAAGGGTGACTGGAAACACTGGAGCTGGATTTTCTCAGCAGGAGAAAAGACAGCGTCTTTCTCAGTGCGTCAAATGGGAGCGACGGCTTCCTTCAGCACTCGCATCAGCTGGGCTTCGGGTAAGTAGGTAGCCGCTCTGCTCCAAACCACTGTGTGTTGCTTAAGGCAAATGCTGGTATATTTATACCTGGAAGGTGCCGTGTTTGACGTAAAGTTGGACATAAGACGTCAATAAGAGATGTCACTAAGAACTGGCAGTTCTTTCAGGACTTGCAGGAGTTCAAGGACAAATCAAAACAAAAGCAGGGGGAATTCCCGGGTTGCTGGAGGTTTGGTTTGTTTAAAGAACTCGTTGTACTTTCTAGGAGTCTAAGGAAGTAGCCTTGCCGTATTTGGACTGCATTGGCTATTACTAAATATGGATATGATCCTTATGCCTTTATAAGGAAATGATTTGTTATAACCACATAAGGGCATAAATCGGGAATATTTAATTAGGGTCCTAGATACGTTCACAACAGCCTAACTTGCTTTTAATAAATTAACCTTATGTCTCCTGGGACCATGCGTCCATGACCCCAGCAGAGTTTTTTTTGTGATGATCAATAGATGTACTCGTACTCCTAGTGGATGAGTTGCATTATGTGGACAGAAACCTGTAGTGAAAGATCTTGGCTCATATTTTGTGATTATTATGAATGTAAATACTTGGTGTTAGATTATTTGACAAACCCTGAAATGTATACACTTATGAGGTCAGCATTTGAATATGATTATCGTTCCCACTGGTTTTAATGGTGGTATTTTGCTAAATTATAACAATTGGCCATTATTATTAATGTGGTGACACCCTCACAAAGCCAATAGGCCTGGCTAATGTATACACTAATGTTATGACTCCTCGAAACAGCCTACCTTATAAGTAATTATACCACCTTATAGAGTGATGTGACATCTGGTATAGTTTGATATAAGGATGTCACCAAAAGTACTTCTATTTACCTGATGTATTATTTTTTATGTAATACACAGCATTGTGTAGTGTGTGTTGTAACATCCAGCAAATGGAGATTGTTAGCCCCCCCCCCACCACGAGCAGCTCTTGGATGGCTCTGCTTCTATGCCCTGAGAGAATCAAGCGCTAGAATGTGGCACTCAGTTCCCAGTAAAAATACAATTGAGCACTCATTACTTGTGCAGGACTCACATCCTCTTCAACTGATAACTCAGGGGCATATTACCAAGCAATAGTGATAATTATCGCTATTGCTTGGTTAGAGACAAAAATTTATCGCTGACCTGCGGCGATTTTTTATCGCAGATAAACCTTGGTATTACCAAGGTTTATCGCAAATGCGATAAAAAACGGCCGCAATGCATGAATATCGCTGAAAAGTCAGCGATATTCATTAGGTCTGAGGCACCAAGAGAGAGATATTCGCGCTTAGCGCGAATATCTCCAAAAGTTGGTAATAGGAGATAGTGATGTTAGCGACTATTTCCAGTCGCTAACATCTTGGCACGCCCACTTTGCATGTCATTAGTGATAAATATCACTGACATGCAAAGTGTGGCCCAAGATGATCGCTATCTCCTACTAGCTGTTGCTAACTTTTGTTAGCGACAGCTAGGTAACAGGGTGATAATTTTATCTCCGCTTTCTTGGCTTTTAAAGCCAAAAAAGCGGAGATAAACCCCCTTGATAATATGCCCCTCAGTTTCTTACAATGTTTGTGATGTGAATAATCAGCATATATAGACATAGGTGAATGTGCAAATGCACTTTAATTTTTCGTTCATGTTGAAAGTACATAAACATTTTTCTTTCCACATACTCATGAAAAAAGACGTTGTTTATTGCTGTTTGTTCATGTGTGTATACTATTGAATCCTACTTATTGTAAGAAAATGTATGATTGTGGTGCAAACATTTTCATATTGGTTCACATACTTATCAAAGCAACAGCAAAGGTAATCATGAACTTGTTTTGCATCATCAGAAGTAGAGTTAAAAATAGCTGAGTTAGAACTGGCAGTTATTTGGCCTCCTGGGAAAGATGCAAGCAAAGAAGTGTGCACTTAATTTGTGGCTCAGTTTCGAAACATCGGTCATATGGATAACTTATTGCTCACTTGTATCAGAAGATTTAAAAATAAGAAGGTAGCAACAAAGGATTCTTTTTCAAATAAAAATTAGTCATGCATTGCTTTGAAGAACCTCTAAAGTGTCAGGGGGTAGACTACACAAAACAGATAAAGGCTGTGTAGTCTGAGTAAATTAATTTATAGCATTGGCCAATAAAATAAATCAACTGTTTTTACAAGCTTTTTCTTGTTGTCATAGAAAAGGCAACAGATGGATGCATAAAAATATATAGAGGACATACTGCTGAATCAGAATGCAAACACCCAACAAGTGCACAAAACGCGCAATAAAATCGGACTGTTTCACACATAGCAATTAAAAACCAGTATTGACAAAGTCAATGCATCTAACTTTTTAATCAGAAAAATATGTAGTGCGCTGAGCAAACATATGTCTGTACATCTGGAGCAAGAAGTTCTACTTCTGCCGTGGTGTCAATATGTACACTTGGAGCAGGTAGGACTCTTGACATAACATAAGTATTTTGACCTCCTAATGAGCTCAGATGGTTGACATGGGCAAATATCGACTCTTTTGAGTAACAATTATGATCCCTTTTCTGAAAGATAAGTACATGTTTTTTGCCAAAGAACAATAATTTCTCAGTACACAGTAGTAGTCCATTATAGAAGCTAGTCTTGCAAAAAAGTATTGAAAGTACTATCCTGGGTCACTCACGCTTTATTAGACTTATGGCCCTTTCTGCAGGGTCATTCCCAAATGTTTAGCTTTCACCCTCCAGTTTTCTGAACCCGTTTTGGCAGCTTTTACGACTCTGCACACTTTAACTCTGCTAACCAGTGCTAAAGTGCTTGTGCTCTCTCCTTTAAATGTGGTGAAATTGGATTAGCACATTTAATTTACTTGTAAGGTCCTAGAAAAGTGGTACTACATGTACCAAGGGCCTTTAAATTAAATGACAGTGTGGGTCTGCTGGACTTATTGTGCCACCCACTTACGTAGCCTTTAAACCTGTCTCAGGCCTGCCATTGGAGCCTGAGTTTATTTTTAAACTGACATTTTGACGTGGCAAAATAAACCTGTTACTAGGAGTAAACCTTCCTTTTTAATACATATGTCAACCCCGGGACAGGCTCTATACAGCCAAGATGGCTGGGTGCTGTGAATTTCAAAAGTTGGACATGTACAATTAGGTTTTACATGTCCTGGTTGTGAAAAAACCCTATGTTTGTTTTCACTACTGTGAGGTCCCCTTCAACCATAGGATAACATTGCGCCCCTATTACTATTTATTAAGTGGTAACGCTCAAATGGAAGCAGATGGGAAGGTTGAGTTTGTTGTCTCAAAAATTGTGCTTTAAAGCTCTCTTTAATTGTAAAGTCAGATTTTAATTTACAATTATGAAAAGGTCATGCTTAGCAAGTTTGCATTTTTTTGTTCCAGCCATTTGGCGACTGCAGCCTGAATTCTTGGTCATGTAACTAGGAGTAGCTAGCAGTTGGTCTTTGTGTATTGTGCCCAAACAGTAAGATAGAGGGGAATAGCTGCTAACAGGATGGGCCATCTCTGAGAGGAGGTGTCACTAACTGCACTATAACATCACAAAGGCTCTGCCTGAGTACAGTCACAAAGGGTTTGACGCTAGTCTTTTGTGGCCCCAGACAAGCTGGGCCAGGGCAGGGAGGCAGAAAAGTCCAGACACTTCTGAGGGCGGAAACCTCCATAACCTTCTCCTACTTCAAAGCTGGAACCAAATAGAAATAGTGGACCCCAGATCCAACTTTTCAGTACACCTCTGAACCTGTGGAAGACTCATAAGGACTGCTATGCTGATTTATCAGAAGGATGGGTACTCTGTTGCCTTGCTGACTGCTGCCCTGCTGCCCGAGTGACCGACTGGACCCAGGTCCACTATGACTCCAAGGGCTAGTTGGCTGGCTTCCTGATCAGAAGCCTCAGGGACAGAACAGGCTTCAAACCACCTTGAACCTAGCATCAGGACTCAGTCTGCGGTACCACCCAAGTCCTGTCCTTTTGAAGTGGAGCAGCTATGGTCCTGTAGGCAGAACCCACCAGCACAAAACATCTCCTTGTAGCTCCTCTTCAGAACTGCAGCTGTGAGATGAATCCCGACATAGGACTTTGCAACACAGACTCCTTAAAACTGCCACTGCACAATGTATCCATGACTGAGGCCTCCGCATCGCAGTCCTCTCATCAATTTTATCCGCAACTTTGATGCAGGACTCCACATTGCAAATCCCTCAACATCTTTCGAACCGCTGGTGTGTGCAGAATATTCGGCCTAGGACTTCACATTACAAACTCCTCGTCAATGATGACACAGGACCTCACACCGAAGCCTCGCAGTTTCTGGGAACCACATCCTCGAATTGGATCTCTCAATGTTCCGCAACCAGGATCGAAGGTACTCTTGTTCACTGAGCCTAACTTGCCCACTGTATACGTCCCACACTTCATCGCAGTCTGCACAAACTTTTGACTTTGACCTCATCTAGTGTGACAATATAACCACAGTTGTCGTTTTGTGCTTTTGTGCTTCAAGCCACTATTTTCACCTAAATCATTAAAACTGATTATCTATAATTCTACTGATTGGATTTTTGCTGTTTTGATCTCAAACATTTTATAACATTTTGCTCTATTTTGTTAAATTGGTGTGGGAATTTTTTGTTTTGCTTTCACTTTCATTACCTGTTTGAAGTGCTGCATAAATACTTTACACCTTGCCTCTAAGTTATGCCAAGCTACCAGTTAGCATAGCAGTTGGGGTTTGCTAGTCATTCTCCCTGATAGAGACTGTGGTTGCTGCTTGAGTAGGGTTTTGCCCCCTTCAAACAGTAACCCAATTTCCAACAATTCTCTTGCAAAGGAATGGTCCAATATCACAGAATGATGTTGTTAGAAATGGGGTCTCAGGTTTGCAAAGGTATGCACCCTGTCCAAGTAGGGATGGTCACTCTAGTTAGGTTAAATCAGATACACACCCTAAATTAACCTGTGCCTTCTGGTAGCTTGGCACAGAGCACTAACTTAACTTAAGAGAAAATGTGTTTTGTTACAGTAACACAGTGAAAACACCACAAAAATACTCCACACTAGTTTAGAAACTAGAGAATATTTAACTGAGTAAAACAAGAACAAACAACAAAAATTAGAACTCGAGATTAAATGTGAAAACAATGCTTCGAAGTCACTAGCGGTTTCAAAAGGTTGCTTGAGGTTGTGAGGGACCATTGCAAATCCAAAGTTCAGGCTGACCACAATGGAGAGTAGGACAGCTGCAGTACTCAGACATGTCCCACTGAAGCAATACCTGGGCTGCAGAAAGTTTCAACAGCTAGAACCTGATGAGTCGTCGTCCAGCTGCACAAGGGGTTTCCCATGCCGTCGTTGAGCTGCGTTGAACTGCATGCACTGTGTCATGTGGCATCGTCATCGTTGAGCGCCTTCAGCAGCAGGATGGCCGCCAAGCCGTGCAGACCATTATCAGCCTTGGCAGTAGGATCGCTGTTGTTGTAGAGCTGTGTTGGCGGAAGCGGTTCTGTCATAGAGCAGCTGGTGCATCTGCGCCGAAGGGCGATGCGTCGGTGCCAATTGGGGTAAAGTTGCAGCTGCATCAATGTCAAATTAGAAAAGCTGATAATCACTAAAGGGTAACTGTTCCTAAAGAAAAGAAGAGGCTGGCCAGTGGGGTCACTAGAAGTAGTAGTGAGTGAAACTTAACTCACAAAAAACCGTAGGAAACGAAACACAGTGGAGGTGGAGGAATTTCTCCTTTTGGTAAAAGTGCACTCACACACCGATGCAGGTGTCTTGCTTCATCATCGGGCATTGCTCCTCGTGGGGGTGGTGCTGCAGTCTCCCAGGGGCCCCGCAAGAGGGCTCTTTGTCAGATTTCTTTTTGGAGTAATGCCGCAGTTGTGAGTGAGGGTGTGTGGTGGAGGGTTTTGATGAGTGAATTAAAATTGTCATGACGGTCCCCTAAAAGTCTTTATTCAAGTGTCCAAGTGGTAAGGTTAAAAGGGATGACAAGGAAGACCTTTAGAGAAATGATATCCGAGGGGTGAGTATTTTCCTTCTGTTCTCTTGTCAGTGAGTGAAAGTGATAGTGATAGTAAAAATGTTAGGTCGACATGTTTTGAGCCTTACATGGGTCACTAGTGGATCCCGTGGTGCTTCATCAGGACCGTGCTCACAGTGAAAAAAGGATTAAAAAAAGGAATGTGAGATGGTGACACTCCTATAGTACCTATACTCAGGTTAATTGGTGTCAGTGCGCCTAAAGAAACTGCCACTAGGCGTTCCTAGATCCAACCTAGAGAGAGAGAGAAAAGACATTAAGGGTAAAACTGGAATAAGGAGATAATAATCACATACTTATGATCAAGTAGTGCATATGACTAGAACATTCCTAGTTTGTCATGATTACGGCAAGGGGGCATGCTGTAACATTCACACCCCTGTCGCCAGAAAGTGTCAGTGTAGTGCTCATTTACACTGCTATTTCAAAGCCCATGGGGGTCATTTGTCGCAAAATTTAATGGCACCTCAACACGTAGAAGCTGTGTGGAAGAGTCAGCATGCTGGTGTGCACACCATTTCATACGTGTATCTGTGTACAATCTGACACAAGTCTATGGTGTCTATAATAATGACGTTGGAGCTGTGAAAGGTGGTACAGTCTGTTAAAATATACTTGTTATGCCACTTACAGTAACAGGTTACTCCTGTGTGAGTAATGACACTGTGTCATGTCGTGAGACAAACAAACAGACAAACAACATATATCTCCTACCCAACTAGTAGGAAGAGTTGGCCTGATCGGTGTAGTAGCGCGGAGTGAGGAGGACTGCCTGCGGGTAATATTATTGAGAGTGAACACAGAGTGTTCAAAGTCAAAATGTTACCTTGGTCAATGAGAATGTCAGCTTGGAAAATACTACCTCAGGCTCTCCCGGTGTGCAGACTAATACCTGTTTTTCCGCTGCTATGATTCCGGTTATGGGCAATATGTGCTTCTTCCGTATTTGTACCTGACCTGGAAAGCAATTTGGAATAGCCGGTGGCGTGGGGGAGTAGTATGCGGTGCTGTGTGCTTGCGTCTGCAATGTGGCGGCCATCTTGGGTGTGGGGAAAAAAAGTATAGTGCTGGATTGCCATGTATTGGAAGCGGACCAAAAATATGGTTAATAATGAGTGTTAGCCTTACGTTTTGGATGGAATCTATTGAAGGAGCTCCAATAAATGTCACAGTGCGTATGGACCTTCACTTGATTAGGAGATGAGGTCTCAACTATATAGATAATGTGCACAAGGTGTTATATAAATAGTGCATCAGAGCATTTCATGAAGGTTGTTTTTTTCGAAAACATGGACATAACTTTATTGATTGTGAGCAGAAGTCATGGTATAAACCTAAAGAGTATTATTTTAAAAACATGGGCAAAACTTTGTAGATAATGCGGTTGAGCCATGACGTAAAGGCACATCATGGTGCGTTTAACACCTGGAGGGTATTATTTTAGGACATAACTTTCTGATTATGTGCATAAGTTTTGCCATATTGTGACATATGCAGGCTAATTACAGTGCTTGAGAGGTGCCATTGTGAGTGTTCTATATCTCGGCATAATCAGAGCATGTTTTTCATTCATAACAAGACACCATGTTATGGTCCACAGAATGTCGCAGTGCTCAGTGCTACAATTTATCGTAATGGTGTGAACGTCATAACGTGTTGGGTTTGAATAACTTGACATTTTGGCAGCAAAATGTCCCAAGGTGATAGGTCAGTGCCAGCACTCAATGGTACTGTTTTTACCAACTGGGTGCGCAATTGGGTGCAGAGGTATTAGGGATCTTCCATGGTCTAGTAGAATCAGAGATGGCAAAGGTGGATCCTAGATTAACTAGGATCAATTAATGAATTCCGCCCACTGGATGTCATCGTTAAGGCCTTTTGTACTACTCTGTAGGAGGAACACCCAGCATTGCACTTGTTTGAAAATGGTCCCAGTCGGCCAATTAGGATTGGACTCGATATTAGTCCACTCAAGACTGTCAGGTGTTTGGCTGGTCTCAGCAAAATGGCTCAGCATCCTAGTGTCATTCTAGAAGAGCTGCAAAAAATCCTCAAATGGGGCCCAGGACTATAAGGAGCACCTCAGGCAAGGGTAGGACTCACAGAGGGCAGAGGCCAGAAGCACCTGTAGAGTTACAAGAAGTATTTTGTGGCCCTGAGACTTCAGAAACAGGAGAAAAGCCAGCAAGCCATTTGAGAATCTTGGGTTCAAGGATGTAGAGTGGAGGTCCAGTCCCCCTTACACAGAGGCAAGAAGCAGCAGGCCAACAAAGCAGAGAAAGTTGCAAAGTGAAATCCCTTCTGTAGCACAGCAATCAGCAGGCAGCATGCCAACGCAGCAGAGCAAGTAGCAAATTGCAGTCCCTCCTACAGCACAGTAGCTTTTCCTGCAAGTAGTATGTCATTGGATCCTGTAAAGTTCTGATTTGGTAGTGCCGGGTGTCCAGTACTTACACCCATATGTGCCTTTGAAGTGGGGAAGACATCAAAGATGTCTCTGAAGATCACAAGGTTTCTGCCTTTCCTGCCCCAGCTCTAAAATCACTACAGGGGGTATGCAGTTCTTTGTTTGGGGACAGGCACAACCCTACTTAAGTGCAGGTGTTGCCACCTCCCTCCCAATCTACCGCAAGAAGGCCCATCAGCTTGGTGATGGGCCACCTGGATAGATGTTACATCCGAGATTCCTTTATGTGTGACTGTCTAGAGGGAATGCACAAAGCCTAGCTGTCACCCAACCCAGATGTGTATTCAGAGACAGTAAGAGGCACAGAATGGTCAAAGTAAGAAAATGCATTCTTTTTAAAAGTGGCATTTTCAGACTTACAATTTGAAATCAAAATTCAGCATAAGTTAAAAGTTTGAATTAGGAGTCCAGAGACATTAAACTTCAAATCTCTATCATTTTCCAATGGCAAATTACACTTAAAAGATGTTTTAAGGCAATCCCAATGTTAACCTATGGGAGAGATAAGCCTTGCATAATGAAAAACAAACGAAATCCTGTTCACTGCCAGGACATGTAAAACTCAAAAGTACATGTCCTACCTTTTAAATACATTGTACCCTGATCATAAGGCTGCCTAGGGTCTACCTTAGGGGTGACTTACATGTAATAAAAAGGACGGGTTGAGCCTGGCAAGTAGGCTAACTTGCTAGGCTCAAATGGCACTTTACAACTGCACCCAGAGGCTCTGCAGTGGCAGGCCTGAGCCATGTTTAAGGGGCTACTGAAGTAGGTGGCATAATCACTGCTGCAGGCCTACTAGTAGCATTCAATTTACAGGCCCTGGGCACATGTAGTGCACTTTACTAGGGACTTACATGTAAATTAAATATGCCAATTGTGGATAATCCAATGTTGCCATTTTTTTAGTACAGAGCATATGCACCACCGCACTGGTTAGCGGTGTTAAAGCGCCCAGAATACTTAAGCCAGTAAAAATGAAGAAAGCAAAACATGATGTAAGAATGGAAAATTTAATGGTAAACCCCACCAAGGATGCCAGGCCTAACACCATGCCATTGAAGAAACACAATATACAAGAGGTAGTAAGAAGGGTTTGAGAAAGAAAATTCAATGGTTAAGCAACATCTTAGACTACATCTTAGACTGCAATCAATCAATCATATCATTTGTAAAGCGCACTACTTGCCCGTGAGGGTCTCAAGGCGCTGGGGAGTGGGGGGTGGGGGATGCTCCTACTACTCGAAAAGTCAGGTCTTGAGCAGTCTTCTGAAGGTCAGCAGTTCTTGGTTCTGTTGTAGGTGGGTGGAGAAGGGGTTCCATGTCCTGGCGATGAGGTGGGAGAATGATCTGCCTCAGAAGGTTGCTCTTCGGATGCGGGGGAGTGTGGCGAGAGCGAGGTCGGCAGGACGGAACTGGCGGGAGGGGATGTAGAAGCTGAGGAATCTGTTCAGGTACGCTGGCCCGGTGTTGTAGAGTGCCTTGTGTGCTTGGGTGAGGAGCTTGATGGTTATCCTCTTGATGACAGGGAGCCAGTGCAGGTCTCCCAGGTGGGGTGTGATGTGGCTGCGGCAAGGGACGTCGTGCATCAGATGTGCAGAGGCGTTCTGGATGTGTTGCAGCCGTCTCAGAAGTTTGACCGAGGCTCCTGCATAGAGGGCGTTTCCATAATCCAGCCTGCTGTTGATGAGGGCCTGGGTGGCTGTTCTTCTCGTTTCGGTGGGGATCCACTTGTAGATCTTGCGGAGCATACGGAAAGTGTTGAAGTAGTATGAAGAGACGTCGTTGACCTGCTTACTCATGGAGAGGGTGGAGTCGAGGATGACCCCTAGGTTTGCGTGCGTGGTCGGTAGGTGTTGGAGCTGTTCCCAGTGTGGTTGGCCACCAGAAGTCGTCCCAGGCCGAAGGGGTGGATCCAAGGATGAGGACCTCCATCTTGTCCGAGTTCAGCTTCAGTTGGCTGTTCCTCATCCATTCGGCGACAACCTTCATTCCTTCTTGGAGGTTGGTTTTGGTGGTGTGGGGGTCTTTGGTGAGGGATAGAATCAGCTGGGTGTCATCGGCATAGGAGATGATGTTGAGGTCGTGCAGTCGGGTGATGTGGGTGAGTGGTGCAATGTAGATGTTTAACAGTGTTGGGCTAAGGGATGAGCCCTGGGGTACGCCGCAGATGATCTCGGTGGCTTCAGAGCAGAAGGCGGACGCTCTGTGTTCTGCCGGAGAGGAAGGAGGTGGTCCAGTCCAGGGCCTTCTCTTGGATCCTGGCGTCGTGGAGGCATGTTGGTAATGTGTGGCGGTAGACCATGTCGCCCAGGAGTATGTACCCTGTTGCCCCTCCTTATGCGTGATACCTCGAGTAAAAACGCAGAGTTACCCTGGGCTAGGTTGTCCGACTTGTCAATATCAGATCCATTGATACTGTTCACGCTAAGCGAGGTGTTTCTAGAAGATATGGAGCTGACTTCGGTAGGTGCCTTGTGATTCCTATCATTACGTGTTGTATTAGGTATCATAGCATCATATTTCTGAGCATAGGTCCCACGGAGAGGTTGGCGGAATGTGTAGACCTCTTTCTGGGCCCTCTAGTACGGAATTTGCCATCCTAAATGCAGGATACAAAGCATATTCTGAGTACTTTGGCAGACCTAAACTGGCTGCTACTACTTTAGCAACACTGGATGTAACATCATTGTATACCAGCATCAATCCAACCCTGGGTATACAGGCTGTCAACAAACTTCTGTACAACAGACCGGCCACAATGTGGCAACATACTATTATGCTGACATCTATGATGGAGGTGATCCTTGAGAACTATTTTTTTTTATTTTTGATCGGGTCTGGTACCGCCAAAAGAGGGGGATGGCAATGAGGTCGAAATTTTCGCCCTCATTTGCCAACCTGTTCGTGGGTGCATTAGAGGCAGACCTCATTTGGGGACCTAAGGGGGCTCAGTATATCGACTCCATAATTTTTTTGGGGTCGATATATTGATGACTGCATCCTTCTTTGGTCGGGCACCGATGAACTATTACAGGACTTATTTAAACATTTGTACACCAATAGCTGGGAGATTAATTTCACCATGGAACACAGCACCACACAAATTGAATTTCTAGATGTGGAATTGTATGTTGCGAATGACACACTACAGAGCAGATTATTTAGAAGGACCATGGCCTGCAATGCGGTTCTACATGCCTAAAGCTGTCATCCGCAGCATCAGATACGCTCCATACCTTATGGGGAATTTCTGAGGGCTAGACGCAATTGTAGTGAGGAGGCAGAATATAATGAATGTGTGAGGTACATGAGAGCTCGGTTCTCAAGGAGGGGGTATTCAGACACCACACTTCTCAAAGCACAAAAGAGATTAAAAAGTATTACACGTTCAGATACACTGAGATTGGATAAGGCATCCAAATCCACGGACAAATGTGTCTGCCTTGTAACAGATTTTAACGCACTACATCATGCTGTTCGGAAAAGTCTCAAAAAACACTGGAGCATCTTGAAAACAGACAAATCGAGCCAGGATTTTATCCCAGAGTCACCCCAGATCACATTTAGGAAGGGTAGAACGCTTAGAAACTGGTTGAGTCCCACGATTCCCAGGGGCACCAGGGCCAATTCATGGATGATCCAGCACAGGCTTTTTCAAATGTGGATTCTGCTCAATGTGCAGATGGGCTAAACACAGGAGAAAGACCGTTACCGGCACTGATGGTGAAATTTTTGACATCAGACAGAATGTGAACTGCACAACCAAATTTGTAGTTTACATAATTGAATACTCATTTGGGAAATAGTACGTGGGCAGCACCATAAGGGCACTGAAAGACAGAATCGCCGAGCACATTAGGGCCATTCAGAGGCAAGACCCCAAGTATCCCGTGGCACTACATGTGGCCACCTGTCTTGTACAAGAAGATGACATAAAGGTACGCTTCTTTGGAATTGAGACAGTAGCAAACAGTGTAAGGGGAGGCAATAGAGAACTTAACCTGCGACGCAGGGAAGCTATGTGGATTTTACGTTTGCGTACTGTGGGTCAAGGCCTTAAATACGATCAAGAACTTCAATATTTTCTGGGGGACTAAGGTACTTATGATGTAAAATGGGTCTCAGTATCTTCTCCACACCCCTGAGTTGACAGAACGTGCTACAGAACTAACATGTTGGACTTATGTTATATTTTTTGATTATGTGCCTCCACTGATCACGTAGGGACCAACCACCTTTCTTCAACCTGGATTCTTACTTTCCTAATAGATGTTTGCTGCAGACATGCCGAACTCCCATGAGTCTTTTTTTGCACTATGTATAAAGGATGAGGCATTATGTATCAAACTCGTGATTGGTACGCAAGAGCGATCTATAGAGTTCTGTGTCAATGGTAATATCACGTTATATAGATGAATATTATGTACCTTTACATTATTTGTAATATTGTTCCTGATTATGTAACATTGTATTTATGGAAGTGATTCTCGATTTAGATTGAAAGCACACCTGATTATACATACATGTATAGAAATGGAAAAAAGACTGTCATTTGTGATCTCACATTGTCACATACTGGTGTACACTTAGGTGGTGTTTGCGAGAGGTAGCTCGTTTGGCGCCGTGAGGGATACTTATTATTGGGTCTTGATACCCACGCTACCCTGCGATATTAAAGTGGAATAATTTGCAGGTTGTTTTCCATTTTTTACGCATATGACACTTCCGTATTTACTCATGGATTTCCCACTTCCGGGTTAGCGTTCTAGTCACCCCGGAATGGGCATTGAGAACCTACCTCCAGGGTACTTCAGCGCTGCCGTCTTCCGGTCACTTGTCCAATACACGGAACATGGTGACCCGGGGAAACGAGACTTAGCTCACAAAGTGATTCATCTAGTAAGTTGGGACTTTTAAATCAGACGATTGTATACAAGGAGTTTTGCTATTTCCACATGGTACGGCTATCTCAACCCTCGCCCCTGTTTTTCTCGTTGACAGATTGGATATTTGCTGAGAGTTATCCGTTCCAGACGGACGAGGGGTTTCCCGGGTTTTCGAATCGAACCACTCATTTTTAAAGGCAACACTCATTTTAAGTTTATAGATGACTGCATGAGTTAAAAAGAGTTATAGAAGCTTTTCATGATTAATTTAGCCGTCTTGAAATGGAGGTACGCTTAAAAATGCACTGATGACTATAGTAGTCTTAATGTATTTCCTTTCAGAACGACATTCACTTTTAGTCGCCCCCAGACTATAAATCCACGGATTCTTCACCCTTTTTTCCAGACTGCACTGAGGACACAGAAAGACTGTGGTATGTTACGTGGATACTCATAACGTAGTAGCAGTCTATTGGATACATGAAATTGGGGGAGTTCTCACCCTCATTTCATTATTATTTTTATTTTATTTTTCATTGCCCTTCCTTTTTCTCCCTTCTGTTGTAGATTGCAATATATTTGCGATTCTCAACCTATCCTTTATCGACTACAGAAGGTCACGGGCCCTGCCGGGTCGGAAATATCACTGATGGAGCGGTGAGACATTTTTATCAATCGTTCATATGTCCTGACTCCACCTGATTTATTTGCTTTCTTTCCATTTGACCAGCTTTATCTAAGTTTTGTACTCTTGTTCCTTTTTTCACATCTAATTTTGACAGACCTATACCAGGTGCACGCTGCATACGTAAGGTATGAGATGGTTTTTTGTTCTCCACGCTTGGATCAAGATCACCGTTTATTCTCAAATCGAGTATCCCGTCTCGTTGCATTGGGCACACACATTTCTGAGGCCAACACTAAATATAGCAGTGGGCACCATAGGCCCCTTTGAATGCTGGTTCTAACAATTACATCTGTGCATGCAGGATCGGATGAGGCTAGATTTCTGATAACGGCCAATTATGGCTTGTGCACTATGACGAACGTGCCGCTTCACTGGGTGACACTTATGCAATCCTTTTGTACACCAGGAAATATGAACTGAAACTATGTATGTTACGCATTGATTTGATGTTCATATCAAATGCTCTACTGTATATATTTTTGTATCTTTCCCAGCCCTGAGGAGTCGCGAACACTCTGTTCCTAAGGGGTCGAAACACGTGTCGGCTTGTTGTGGAACGATTAAAATCATAAAAACAATTAATGTTTGTGTGTGCATAGGTAATTTTTGGTACTAGTTATTTGTGTGTCTGATTCTACAGACATACTTTTGAGCAGTCATAGGGTTTTCCCACTCGCCAGTTGCACCACATAGATATCTTTGAACCACAAACAATTTGTGTATACCATAGGCAGAGCGCCCAGTCACTTCTCTGATAATTAATTAACCCTGTGTAGCTGAATGGATTCTCCCTCAGCGAGTGGCACTATCTTGGAGGATGAGTTTAGATTTTCCATTCTATTCAAGAAGGTGCCCTCATTTTTGCTCCTAATTACTGAAACCCTATCAATCATGGGGAAATATGGCTGAGATACCTGCCACCCCCTCTCAACACAATCCCCAAATGAGGGAAACCGGAAACGGTTCTTGAAGTTTTTGGAAGTGGGAGGGAGTGACCCTCCCGGCCGTATTTATTAAAAACAAAAAATTAGAACATTTAAACATTAATGTACAATTTCATACCATACTGCGATGTTTGGCTAACCTTAACAGATTCTCTAATACAGAGGTTCTCCTAGCCGATCTAACATCCTACAAAACATTTACTTGAAATATTGAAATTGTACATCCTAACGTTTAAGGGCCAACGGCAAGGTCGTAACCGGTGTCAAGATCCCTAACCAGACATACCCCCCCCACTTGGGAGGGGCGACAGCACTGAGGCGTACTCACGTGCAACTACTACAATTTCCCTTGTCTTGACGGGGGCACTTATCAACTCGACGCCAGTTAAAGGTCATTCGAAGACTCGTGTGAGGTATCTAGAAGGTATCGTAGACCTCCCCCCAACCCCACACAACTTACCGCATCTGCCGTCGCAGATGTCACTGGCCCCGGGAAATTCCCCAGGAGGGGGCTGTAACCCCTCCTACACAGGAAGGGGCCTTGACCGCCTTTCCTCTTCTTCCGGCGACCCATCCTTAGAAGGGACCGCCTCCCCGTTGAGGGGCCAAAGGCCACCTCCCCCGAGCGCTCCCATCCGTGTTGGGTGACGCCCACTCATAGGGATCTTCCAATTAGTGCTCACCGATCATGACCTTACCGCCTACCGCCTGACCGAAATAAATACGACAAGTGCTAACTAAACGAAACTACATTGGCCACTATGACCGAAAAACCTGTGTCTAAATGGACCTTAAATCCGACATTTTTCAATCACCAACTTGTAACATTATACCAATCTTTATTACACATTAAATATCAACATAACACCAAAACAACCTGAAAACGAAAATAGAATAACTGATCAACTTTATTAAAACAACTAGCTGTCCTCAGGGGCTGGTGGGTGGGTCAAAATTGGCTCTTCGTTCCGTCTCGAGCTCACGTGCAGCGGGGAGGTGCAGCTTCAGAGCACAGGAACAAGAGGATGTCTTCTGGTCTTGCGTCTCTTTTTATCCATCTTCAGGGCGGGCGTAAACCCGCCCCTGCCTGCCCCGAGGGCGTGGCCGGCGGCGTCCGTGTCTAGGCCAGCCCACTCAAGGGCGGGAAAAAGCGCGCCCCGGCTACGCCGCTTTGGGCATACCAGCCGAGACGCGCCTCCCGCCCAAAAATGTCTTCCCGGGGGGATCGAGGCACTCTGCCATACGTTCGGGGGGACCGAGTGGTCGCCCCTTTCCATATGGCTGAGATACCTGCCACCCCCTCTCAACACAATCCCCAAATGAGGGAAACCGGAAACGGTTCTTGAAGTTTTTGGAAGTGGGAGGGAGTGACCCTCCCGGCCGTATTTATTAAAAACAAAAAATTAGAACATTTAAACATTAATGTACAATTTCATACCATACTGCGATGTTTGGCTAACCTTAACAGATTCTCTAATACAGAGGTTCTCCTAGCCGATCTAACATCCTACAAAACATTTACTTGAAATATTGAAATTGTACATCCTAACGTTTAAGGGCCAACGGCAAGGTCGTAACCGGTGTCAAGATCCCTAACCAGACATACCCCCCCCACTTGGGAGGGGCGACAGCACTGAGGCGTACTCACGTGCAACTACTACAATTTCCCTTGTCTTGACGGGGGCACTTATCAACTCGACGCCAGTTAAAGGTCGTTCGAAGACTCGTGTGAGGTATCTAGAAGGTATCGTAGACCTCCCCCCAACCCCACACAACTTACCGCATCTGCCGTCGCAGATGTCACTGGCCCCGGGAAATTCCCCAGGAGGGGGCTGTAACCCCTCCTACACAGGAAGGGGCCTTGACCGCCTTTCCTCTTCTTCCGGCGACCCATCCTTAGAAGGGACCGCCTCCCCGTTGAGGGGCCAAAGGCCACCTCCCCCGAGCGCTCCCATCCGTGTTGGGTGACGCCCACTCATAGGGATCTTCCAATTAGTGCTCACCGATCATGACCTTACCGCCACAGGCCGGATAGTTGACCGGCTATCCGGACCCCCCACAACACTCCTACCTAAAGGTCATGTTTCAAAGATTTCAACCATGCTAAGAAGTCTCCTAAGAACAACTCATTCCCCTCCCAAGACAAATGCACACCATCCCCCGAATACATCCTGTCATCATTAATACAGCTATGAGAAATAGAATGCAATGTCCTGGAACGGAACAACCTACTCACTTTATTGTTAAGCTTCCTAACAGAGTGATTCAAAGCAGGTAAAGAGATAGCCCCCCGCCACACCTTTCGTGGAATCAAATGGGACTATGCAATCGTGCACCCCGGAACTCTCCTCGCCAACCAACTTACAGTGGAAAGCATTGCCTCCAGGAGTAGTCGTCTACCGATGGTGACCAAATCATTGCCCCCAACATGCACTATAACTATAGACGGCGGTGACCTTGTCCGACCTAACAAACCCTCAAAAAATGTTTGAAACTGGTCAATACAGAGACCGCCCCTTCCGTAGAAGGACATCCTGTACCCGTATTCCCCAGCTACGTGAATCATGTCACCTGCTTTGAATACGTCTGCGGCACGCCTCACGTATGAGTGGCCCACGACCCACACCTCCTTTTTCACAGCCGGTGATGTCTGACCGCTGGCCCGGTGTAAGGTCGACTGCATAGTCCGCCCCGCCTCGTAGGCTTGCGTAACTGAAACCAAACAAAAACAAGAAGCGTGAGTACAGAGTACATAATTACAGCTTCACAACATGTGCAACCGCACATATCTTTTATAACAATTGGAGGACCAACGCCCCATTCGTTTCACTTGCTCAACATTAAGACCCCTGGCTGTAGCTTCCGTAGCAGCCCCTATCCGAAAGGAATGGGTCCCAAATTCGCCCGGGTTCAAGCCCGCAGCGGCAACTGACATCGCAAGCACCCGCTGAA
This sequence comes from Lissotriton vulgaris, assembly GCF_964263255.1. Taxonomy (NCBI): domain Eukaryota; kingdom Metazoa; phylum Chordata; class Amphibia; order Caudata; family Salamandridae; genus Lissotriton; species Lissotriton vulgaris. The sequence continues at coordinate 1,850,161,661 of NC_141685.1, forward strand.
ACTGAAATTTCGTCAGTGGGGTGGCGTCCGCGTGTCTTAACAAAGTCCCCCCCCATGATGCCACCCTTCGTGCTAGGTAATCCTCTAAACACTTTACCGGACATATGGAGGACCCAGGAATCCTGCGTATGATGACGCAGTCACCCATCCCATCCTGGTCAGTCTTAGACCTCACAAAGGAGACAGTCATTGTTTCTCCCCTGATCTGAACGTGTTCCCGGCACAACCCCCCCGCCACATCCAGTTTGTTCCTTGCAACTAGTTCGCCTACCCGCATTGCTCCGTGAAATGCTAGCGTAAATGCGGCTCGGAACAGTACTGCCTCAAACTGAGATGAACATGTGGCAGGAAGTGTAGCCAACAACTGGGACAATCTATCCAAACCTATCGGGCGCCTTTCATCTACTCTGCGACCCTCAAGGCGTTGCCACCCACGCAGCGCTTTCTGTACAACGAAGGACGCTGTTGGGTCCTGGATAGCGTGTGCTCTGGCAACAAAGGAAATGGCAGCACGATGCCTCTGGGCCGTAGCCACCGATTTCCCAGCCCTACGTAAGGACATCAGGAAATTCACCACCCATTCCTCATGACCCCAAAGTCGCTCTCTATCACTCCCCAAAAAGGCTAAATAGGCCCGAAACGCCCCTTCATATGCCTTCCTCGTCCTTGGTGCTAGACTCTCTCCCACGAGGTGACGAAGTTCGGGGCACCGAGAGACCAGAGAGCTTCGGTAAAGGGTGCCGGCTCCGGGTCCGCTGAGGGAAGGAAACCCGAAAAAGCCTGCATTTGAAAACGAGACAGTGCGTCAGCTGCCTGATTCATCACCCCTGGCACGTGTTTTGCTCTGAATAGCACGTTCAATTGCATACATAGTAAAACAATTTCTTTAAGCAGTCTTAAGATCAGTTTACAACGTGCTGCCTGACTATTGATGCACTCGACCACAGTCATATTGTCCGACCAAAATATGACCGAGTGATTTTTGAACCCATCGGGCCATGTTCTCAAGGCCACCAAGATGGGAAACAGTTCGAGGAAAGCAATATTACTCGTCAGACCCTTCTCATGCCACCAAGTCGGCCATCTTTGTGCCGACCATTTTGTGCCGAAAATGGCGCCAAAACCTATGCTTCCCACCGAATCTGTCCATAGCCCCAGCTCCTCAGAAGACACGGCTGGTTTGTTCCAGACGATTCTACCATTGAAATCCGCCAAGAATGCTAACCAAATACGCATGTCCTGGCGGATCTCGGCCGATAGTCTCGTGCGATGATGGCCTTCTTTAAGGCCGACCATCGCTTGGGCAATTGAACGGGAAAAGGGGCGGGCCATTGGTATCACCCTCAGGGCAAAATTCAACTGTCCCACCACTTGCTGTAATTGTTGCAGCGTAACTTTTGATGCATTTATACACAGTTGCAGCGTAGCCCTGAACTTCAACACTTTCTCGGCTGGCAAACGGAAACACCCCTCAATGGAGTCCAACTCGATCCCCAGAAACTCGAGGCAAGTCGTAGGACCCACTGTTTTACCCGGCGCCAATGGCACGCCTAACTGTTCCATCAACACACAAAAGTCGGCCAAGGCCCGGCCACATTCAAGACCCCCGGCTGCCCCAAGAAATAAGAAATCATCAAGGTAGTGCATTACATCTTGGAAACCCGTTTTCTTTGTGAAAACCCATTGTAGAAAACAACTGAATTTCTCGAAATAAGCACAGGATATAGAACACCCCATTGGCATACACCTATCCATGTAATAACAACCCTGAAACATGAAACCTAGGAGACGCTGGTCGTCTGGGTGTACCGGGAGCAAACGGAACGCTGACTCGATATCTGACTTCGCCATCAGCGCCCCGGGCCCCAGGCGATTCAAAATGGCTACGGCCTCATCGAAGGATGCGTACCGCACCGAACACACTTCTGGATCGATTGCCTCATTTACGGAAAGACCTCGTGGAGCTGATAAGTTATGAATTAGTCGGAACTCTCCAGGGTCTTTCTTGGGGACTACCCCTAAGGGAGAACAAACAAAATTCTGGACTGGGGGTACACTAAACGGGCCAGCGACCCGACCTCGAGTCACCTCTTTTCGGATCTTTTCCTGTACTACGGTTGTATGCTGCAGGACGGAAAGTTGGTTTTTACACTTATCCACACCCTGAAAGTCCCCTACCGGGATGCGGAAACCATACGAAAAACCGTTTCGCAGCACCCCAGCAGAAGTACGATCCGGGTAATCACTGAGCCAAGGGATCATTGCCAGGGTATCAATGGGAGTGGGTAAAGGCGCCCCTCGGACTATATTAGACCTGTTTGGCACCTCCTCTCCCCCCGTTATCACCCGTTCTGGCTCTGCACGAGGCCTCAGGATGGGACGACCCACAACCACTACATTCATGTTTGAATTTACACGATCCCTGCGGTCTCGTACATTTTCCTCTGTTGTAATTAAAACAGAAACCCTTTCTTCCGGTATTGCCGGTAGGTTTCGAGTGATCGTCGGCCCCCGAACCTGACCGAAAGGGCGTCCCCGCATATTGTCGGGAGGATTCACCCACATTACTTCCCACCAATGGCATTTTTAACATCCCTGACTCCTTCATTTTATCCCAGGTCAAGGCATCATAACAATCCCAGGTTAAACTTTTATTATGCTCCTTTTCTTTTCTGAACATATTATCGTAACAAAACCAATGATTCCCCTGATGCGATGTCGAGTACCCCATGATTCGTGATTGGTAGATTGGGAACTCGGAAAGCAACTCAGGCCTACGTTCGCCCAGGATTGATGTAAAGATTCCCCAGGCATTGCCCCAATTGGCGATATTCTCATTCACTTTAAAGGCGGCCATTTTTGCGCGCCAAACACTCGGATGCATTAAGTCCTTCTGACTCTTTACATGCTCCACCTCATAGTGATCAACAAGTAACGAAAAAATGTTCACATACTCCCCCGCCCAAATCTTTTCCTTAATTGCCAAAGGAACATGTTGCCCCAACTTTTCTCTCCGAGAGGGTGTTGACTCATCCCTCGCAATCGGCAATGGCCGCTTACCTGCACCTGACGCTGCCTCTGTGGTCGCAACCGTCCCTGGTGTCTTGTCCCCCACTGCAGCCGGCACGGGCACCTTGGCTGCTTCCCGCTTCTCACGCAATTGCTTAACCAGCTCCTGCGCTTCGACAGCCGTGGCGCCCTCGTTACCTTTTCCCAACCACGCTGCCAATTGTGCTGCCAACTCGGGCGGCATATCATCCTCGGACACGGGGGTGATCGGATTCCCCTCCTCTGGCGCGGGCGTTGGAGCCTCGAGCGGGGCACTGGGACCGGGGATCTCCTCTCCCGCTGCCCCCCTCCTGGGCCTCTTGTTTTTCCCTCCCGGGGCTGCTCCCGCCAAAGGACGTTTTGGACCCCTTTCCTCATTCATGTCCACCCGCTTCCTTAGCTCGGACATCTCCTTCATGAGAGCACGCAGCATCTGGTCGGTATTCATGCGCTTTCCAACCTTCTTCGGCATTCTCCAACAAAATAACTGAAAAACAAACAAGAACGATTAAAACGCTCAAAATTGGCTCTTCGTTCCGTCTCGAGCTCACGTGCAGCGGGGAGGTGCAGCTTCAGAGCACAGGAACAAGAGGATGTCTTCTGGTCTTGCGTCTCTTTTTATCCATCTTCAGGGCGGGCGTAAACCCGCCCCTGCCTGCCCCGAGGGCGTGGCCGGCGGCGTCCGTGTCTAGGCCAGCCCACTCAAGGGCGGGAAAAAGCGCGCCCCGGCTACGCCGCTTTGGGCATACCAGCCGAGACGCGCCTCCCGCCCAAAAATGTCTTCCCGGGGGGATCGAGGCACTCTGCCATACGTTCGGGGGGACCGAGTGGTCGCCCCTTTCCAGTTACTTCCTAGTTGCCTTGATTTTCATGCTACCCAGATTTTAGACTGGAGAAACCTCGCCCATGGTCTGAGTCCCAATAGACATTGCCTCTTCACTTTCCGATATGTTATGTTTTTAAAGAGAAATGACCATGCAGGGTTTGTGTACTCCTCGCAACATCTGGTCTCCTTCCCATGACCCAAATAAATGATGGTGTGACTGTGCTGTTCATCATTGCAGAAAGTTTTATCAGCAAGAATTATTTTTTATATATCCAGCTAAAAATACTGTTGGCAAGGCCATTGGAATTATGCAATTTTGCACTGCAGCGTTTCTGGTTAATTATGGCTTTGCCACATAATCCATCATACTTTACATAATCCACAGATTTTAACAAAAACTTTTGCTTCTAGCTCAAACTGATCCAAGGTTACTAAAAACTCAGCAACACATTTTACTGGACAGTGGAAGGTACTTCGCAAAAGTTTGCTGATCACGTGTCAATTATTTATTGTTGTGTTTAGGTGTTAAACTGGTACTAATGAGGTGAACCCTTTGCCCAGACAGTGTTGACATGAGTAAAAATAACAAAATGATGTAGTACTATCAGAAATGTGTCGCATTACGCCACATAATTTGCCTTTTCTTGCCACATAACATAGGCAACATGCTCCAATACTTGTCCCACACTGCCCCATAATTCCAGTGGCCCTGATGATAGGCTCAAATAATTGGTAGCCATGTGAAGAGTACTCCTTGTGACCAGCGCCTTATAGGTTGTTTAAGCAAGAATTTGGTCATTTGAACCCAAAACTACTGGCTTTGATCTCTGAAGCTGAATCACTAGATAGGATAAACCCACAAAGTGTGACTTCAGCACAGATTCATGAGTGGGATCGGTGCTCACTTACAAGTTTGATCTTTGTTACCAAAACGTGTAATCCGTTTAATTAATACATAAACAAGAAAGTGGGAGAACCAGGCATTATGAGTAGCCAAACAGTAGCGCTTTTGTTATTATTGTTGCCCGGAGTTGGAGAAGGGTATTGAGGACTGGACAATACTTCGGTTGTGTGTGGTTACAGTTGCATTGACATGCTTTCTGTTACACCACGAGCCCAGCAACCTGGGGCAGTAGAACAGAAGAGAGTGTTATCTTTGATAATATGCACCCTGTCCTAATTATGAGATTTCCCTGATCTGCATGTGATCTGCTGCAGGCTGGAACTTTTAGTTTTGGAAACCCTATTTCAAACCTTCCCACCCTTCATTCATTGTTTTTTATTGCCCCCACCCTCACATCGCTGCTTTCAATTTCCCTCATCCTCCCAACATTACTTTCTGTTCCCTCCCACCCTCCTGTAGTTGCTATCAAATCACCCTCACCCTCCCATCATTGCTTTTAATTCCCAAAGCCCCTCAGCCTTCCCAGTCTTTGGTATTATAATGCCGACCAGGAAGAAAAAGAGGCAAGCATGTATTCATTCCTGAAACAGACTGCATGACCCAGTGAGTAGTAGTAGTAAAGCTATTCAATGCCTGGCGGCCCAGCACCCGGGATAATGGAATTGGAATGGAATGGAATTGGATTTATAGAGCGCATGGCTGCACTTGAGCGTCCCATCGCTAAAAACAGATTAATAACAGAGCGGATGAGGAAGAAAGTTTAGGGAATTTTGGGAAAAAGGAAAGTTTTAAGTAGTTTTCTGAACTTAATGTATGAAGGTTCCGTTCGTAGGACCCTGGGCAGGGCATTCCACTTTTTCGCTGCATTCAGAGAAAAGCGACGACCTCCCGTGCGGGCCTTCCTTACTCTGGGAGTGACGGCCAGGTTTTCTCCATCGGATCGAAGGGCACGAGTGGCTTTGTAAGGGCAGATCAATCCCCTGAGGGCTGGAGGGCCATTACCTTGGAAGGATTTGTATGCAATACATAGTGCCTTGAAGGAAATTCGCTCCTGGATAGGGAGCCAATGCAAGGCTCAAAGCAGGGGTTTAGCTGAGGCCCATCTAGGGGCTCCCATAAGGAGCCTTGCTGCGGCATTCTGGACCCGCTGTAGGATGTTAATCGTGGCCAGGGGTGCCGCCAGGAGGAGGGCATTGCCATAATCCAGTCTGGCCAAGATTAGGCCTTGGATCATGAGTTTTCTTGATTCGAAAGGAAGCAGGGGAAGGACCTTCCTCACCGCCCGCAACGATCCAAAGCATCCTCCTGCCACCTTCTGCGCATGAGTCATAAAGGTGAGTTGGGGTTCAAACCAAACCCCAAGACTCTTAACTTTCTCCTTTGGGGGTGGTAGGTCCCCCATACAGGGGGGCCAATGGTCGGGGGACAGAGATGGGAGTGGGTGACCCATGACCATAATCTCGGTCTTCGCTCCATTGAGTCTAAGTTTGGAGGCAGTCATCCAGGAGAAGATAGCTGACAGGCAGCTGGACAAATCAGATGGGTGTCCCCTTTGTTGTGACAGCGAGACGATGAGTTGAGTATTGTCTGCATAACTAATAGATTTGATCCCGTAGGGGGCTACTGCCTCCTCTAACGGGGCCATATAAACATTGAACAGTGTGGGGCTCAGGGAGGATAATGTGCTGCGTGGTAAACATTTACAAGGGCCCAAAGGTAAGACCTACTGGCTATGCAAATGCTTGTTTACTACTGCCAGCAGTCTGATTTGACCAGAAAATATCTTGCGGGACATTAAAACCGGATGTGCACTTGCTGCACGAACATTGTTACGGTGTGCCTTTAGAGACCAGGTTGAACAGTACATTGGAGCTGTTACCTCATACTTTACATAAGTGAAGGGCATATCTAGACAATTACCTACACATACCACAGATAAAACCCTTCATTCTCTCTAGAATTATGCTTATAATGTTTGGTAAGACCATTTTCTAATTTCACCTACTCCTAGCAAAGATAAACTATGTGTTTGTCAAGGTTCTATCAATAAAGGAACATCCTCGTATTTTTGCTTCACTGACATCGCATTCAAAATGTGTTCTTTTTCATTCTGAAGTTTGAAGATCTTTATGATTATTCACTGGTGACCGTATATATTTCTGTGTGTAAGAAACAGTAACTTGCTTTTCGAATATATTTCAGTCCTTAGCAGACATTTTAGGGTGCTCACGATCCCTGCATGACACATTCAAATGTGTCATTCTATATTGGATCCTGAAGAATGACGAAAAGATGGCAGCCAAATAGAACTGCAGGCTTAACTGTGGACGGACTTCAGCAACAGCACTTCAGCCACAGCTTTGATTAATTTGTAGGTCACACAAGCAAAATACCTTGATTCATACAAATGGATAAGAAGTTGTGTAACTTATTAAAGGGCATTAAAAGGCAGTTGCATGAAAAGAGATGGAAGGACTCTACACAATGATGGTAGGGGTTCAACGAGTATTAAAAAGTTTACGGTCAATACTGCTAACTGACCAATAGAGAAAAAAGGCTAAGCTAATTTTGTTTGTTTAAAGTAGATTTCCTCTGTGATGATCTAATAGAGAATTACTTATGTGATGTCTAAAAGACAGTTTACTTACCATTCTCACGAGTTCTGATATACCCTTCTGCAGTGATTAATGTGTGCCTGTAAAGATAAAGGTAAAGGAATTTTGAAAGTGCACTACTGATCCCAGCATATAACACTTAGTTGATTTCACCTGTGAGGCCCACCGAGGGCTAATTAAAATTAAAATTGACATGTAGAGGGGAGTGCCTTTTCACCATTTCTGTGCAGTATTATCATGCCTGTGATCAAGAAGTTGAGTGCTTTGAAACGTGTAAGACAAATAAATGCATCGGAAAGAAAATGCTAGTGTCCTGTTCTTTAAATGTATCTGCTATTCAAGTGTGTCTCCAAACTGGGGACGCATTGTTTGATGATTTATAACTGGCAGTCCAGCCAGGAAGACTGCCCCACCCTCTAAAGGTCAAGGTGAGGGGCCCATGAGGACATGGAACTACTCTGAGTCCTCCTGAGTAGTACAGCAGAAAAAAAAGTAAAAGAAACTGAACATTGTTATCTCGGAGGCCCACTGGAGGGTTCTTTAATGAAATGAACACTTTGACGCAGCACAGAAGCCTACTAAAGGTAAAGGAATTTTGAAAGTGCACTACTGATCACAGCATGCAACACTTGCTTGATTTCACCTGTGAGTCCCACTGAGGGCTAATGAAATGGAAATGCAGAGGGGAGTGTCGTTTTACCATTTCTGTGCAGTATCATAATGTCTGTGATCAAGAAGCTGAGTGCTTTGAAACGCGTAAGGCAAATAAATGCATCTGAATGAAAATGGCAGTTTCCTTTAAATTCATCTGCTCTTTGAGTGCGTCTTCAAACTGGGAAAGCTTTGTTTGATGATGATGATATATATATATATATATATATATATATATATATATATATATATATATATATATATATACATATATATATATATATATATCCCCTCCACAATGGTTCGACACTCGGGATTCGTGCAGCGCTCATGCATGTGCGTTGTCCTGCGGCTGAACCAACGCCGCTCAATATCTCCACAACTTTTCCCACCAGGGAAAAAACGGGTCGCACAGCCAGTTGGAGTTTATACAGCAATCTCCTTTTATTATTGAATTACACAGGGCAAATAGCGCATTTGATCTACGCGTTTCGGTGTGTCACCACCTTGCTCACGATCACCGGGTTTGACCCACCCATGTTACTTTTAAAGGTTCTTTTTTTTTTATCATTTCCTGTCACATGTCACCAAGGATTATGGTCCTTGTAGTTTTCAATGTATATATATATATATATATATATATATATATATATATATATATATATATATATATATATATATATATATATATATATATATATTGCGCTAGAACTTTTCAAATCCTTGCAGAAAAGGCACAGCACTCAAGGATGGTTGTGAAAACCACGGAAAGTTTTATTTAGGAAAACTACACAGGCGCGTTTCGGCATGCTGCCTTCGTCAGTGTGTCAATAGCACCAAACGATTAGCATGCTAATAAAGTTTTAACTAAATCATGGACACAAACATAGGACTAACCCCTCGGATAACATCATGAGCGCCATGTTGGAATGAGTTTCCGAAACCATATTACATATATAAAATATATATGATAACGTCCACTGATGGACTGCATATTCATGGTTGGAGGGTCTGTTCATTACATATGTCAAGAAAATAGCGACAAAGAATATATATATATATATATATATATATATATATATATATATATATATATATATATATATATATATATATATATATATATATATATATATATATATATATATATATATATATATATATATATTCACTGAAAAAAACATAGGTTTCATGAGTGTTGTAGTTAGCTGGACATTTCACTCGTACAAAACCATAGAAATCTTCTGTTATAGTTAGTTGTGCTAACTATAACTTGTGCACCTGCAATGCACTGCTGATGATGTCACATATTGCATCATTCATGACATGGTCAGTGACATCACTGATGACATCACTGATGACATCTCAAATGATGCATTGCGGGCGCGCAAGTTATAGTTAGCACAACTAACTATAACAGAGGAATTTCTATGGTTTTGTACAAGTCAAATGTCCAGCTAACTACAACACTCATGAAACCTAGGCTTTTTTCAGTGAATTTCAAAGGTTTTTTAAATGTTAACTCCTAACTATAACGTCTCTGAAACTTATGGTTTTTTGAGTGAATTTCAAAGGTTTTTTAAATGCTAATTTCTAACTATAACGTCTCTGAAACCAATGTTTTTTTCAGTGAATTTCAAAGTTTTTTTAAATGCTAATTTTAAGTGCAATAGTAGTTATACCTATCTGTTTTGTACCGAATTTCTACATTTTTTTAACTGTTTGCTTACAAATATTTTATTTATTAAACAACATTATATATTTTTCTGAAAATCGCAACAAAAGAAAATTTAAATACATTTTAAACTGATTTTTTTAAATTATTTAGTTTTTTTTGCATTTCAATATATTTATATAATTTTCTTAACCTCATAGGTCTGCTGATGAGCTCAGCTCGTCATGAGGCACAGTGGAGCTGCACTCATGATGAGCTGAGCTCATCACGGCCGTTGGAACATTCGCACGCCGGGGTAATAACCCCGCTGTGCTGAACGTTCTAAAAACAGGTGTGGCTGTGACGAGTTCAGCTCGTGCAGCACTCCGCTGTGCTTCATGATGAGCTAAGCTCGTCACCAGCACAGCGGCGCTGCGCGCTGCCCTTCCCCCCCTGCACAGCGGGGGGAAAACACCCCGCAGTGAAGGGGTTAAAAAAGAAAATTTCAAAAATTTTTGGAGGAGTTGCGCACCCAAAGCGTTCCTACCACAGCGGGTCCATGTATTCTAGCTGCCATTTTGGAAAAGTCGTGAAGGATCCGTGTAAGGTGCACGACAAGTGTGTTTTTTTTCTCAGTTACATCATATACGTACAATTTTCCGTAGTGTGTGTGACTGGTATGCGACGGGTCTGCGGCTCCTGCTCCCGCGCATTCGCGACACATGCGTATTACGGTACGCTATGCTTGCACATGGCAGGCCCCACGTGACGTCATATACATGCTGGGGCACGCTGGGTGCGTGACTCCAATTACATTTTTTATGTTCTAAAATGATATGTACGTGTCTTTAATGTACATATTAAGGCAAAAGATTATCTAAGAAATTCATAAAAATAAAATATTTCTACTAGTGATAAACTTATAATATTTTTAAATATATTTTTGCGAAATTGTGTTGGCTCCATGAGCGCATGGTGCACGGATCCCAAAAAGAATTTATTGGTTCATAACATTTCTCACTGTAACTATTGAAGAACCCCACCCATTTGAATTATTCTGTTTGGAGCAGTTGATGAGAGACATCTCTTCTTCTTCCAGAGCTGGTTTTGGAATTTTTTAGGTGTTTTTACAAAATTGCATTGGAGAAATAGCATCTGATTCGCAAGCTCCTGATCATTCTTCAGATGAAAATATCTTGGAGGAAGATCCACCCAAGCAGAGGCCTGAATCAGTGGTATGGACATTTTTCACCTTTCCTGCCAGAGAAGAAAAGGTCAACGCAAAAAAAGTCACATGCTTGCTGTGTGACAGGGTCCTGCCGCGAGGCAGTGACAAGAAATACTACTGTGGAACAGCGAGTATGTATAAACATCTGCAGACCATTCACCCGAAGAATCTGGAACGAGAAGAAATGAGGCGTGCAGCAAAAAATCCACCAGCAGGCATTGCTATCACCACTGGAGCTATTACTTCTGCACCACCAGTAGACATTCGCCCAGCTTTTGCTTTTCTGCAGCAGCACTGCACTAAGTGCAAAACCATCATCTGTTATGGTGAACAGTCTGTGGACGCTATTTGTGCAGCTCAACTGAACCACAAATGCAAATTTTTTTGAATTCCAAAAGCTAACTGTTTACTTAGTTCCTTTTTTGTTTAATTTTTCAAAAAACACCAAAAAAAGTACAAAATTGCTAAAAAACTACAAAAAAAGTTCGGAACTACCTTATCTGGTTTAAAAAAAAGAACTATAATTGCATGGTAATGTCTGAAAGTTTGGTTGAATGTATGTGTAGAGAATGATTGACTGAAAGAATGCATTAGTACTGTATGGTGAATTTATAGGGGCAGATCTATGAGGAAGTGCTGCAGCGTGACACTGCAATCCCTTTAGCTGCAACGCGCTGCAGCACTTCTGAAGCACAGGGATGTGACATATTTACATGAATATATCGCAATTCTGTGCTCCCTCTGCTCTAGCACAAAAACGGCAGCCATGCAGTGATGCAGGCACCCTTGCACCATGGTGCAAGGATATCTGTGTCATGAAAAGGTTGTTTTTGTGCAGGAAGGGACTACTTCCTGCACAAAAACAATCACTAAAGGCATTTTCCTCCTTTCATGTGTGCTGTGGAATGTAGCATGCATTGAAAGAAGAAAAATCAAGGAGAAATGAAAACATTTCTCCTTGTTCTGCCTCACTACACCATCTCTAGGGTGGCGCACCATTCACATGTATCTACAGATTTACACTTTCTCGTAAGTCTTTAGATGTGTTATTCCATGGAATGCCCCTGCAATGCAAGGTGCTGTGTTTGAATGGGCCGTATTTTAAAGGAGAGGAAAAGCCAGGCACTACGTCACAAAAAGTGAAGTACTGGTGGCGCAGGGGGCTTGTAAATCTGCCCCATAAGTGCTTAGGTATTGGCAGAGTGATACAATAAGAACATTGTGTTGGATGGCTGATTGACAAACTGCATGAGACTGACAGGAGATATCCTAGGCTGCATGAGTACTACTTCAATATTTAGTAGAGTGTACCAATAGTATGTATCTGCTTAGAGGTTTGTAGGGATTGTGCACAGAATATTGTACGTGTACTTGTGTTGGTGCCTAGGCCATTCTATAAGAACATTACTAGTAGCTAGAATGATGACAGTGCTGCAAACAGAGTGCTCAGTTAATTTATAAGTGCTTAGGTATTGTGATTACATTGTGCACATTTCACTGTACCACTGCTTGTCTCAATGCCTGAGTCATTCTGCAAGTGCATAGAGAGTGACTGAGTTTCTAGAGTGCCAGTAGTTGACAGTAGGATATGTTTATATGGACTTATGTTTCAGCAGAGGGATTAGATAAGGACATACTTCTGTCAGGATGATTGTAGGAGTGGACACAGACTCACAGTCAGATTCTAGATAAGCATGACTATTACCTGGACTTTTGCAGGACTGACTCAGTAGTCTGCAAGGGGTTAAGGGACTGCATACATTGTGCACACTTGACTGTACCTTTGCTTGTTTCAATGCCTGAGTCATTCTGGAAGTGCATAGACAGTGTCAGAGTTCCTAGAGTGCTAGTAGTTGACAGCAGGATACGTTTATAAGGACTTATGTTTCAGCAGAGGGATTAGATAAGGTCATACTTCTGTCAGGATGATTGTAGGAGTGGACATAGACTCACAGTGTGATTCCAGATAAGCATGACTATTACCTGAACGTTTGCAGGACTGACTTAGTAGTCTGCAAGGGGTTAAGGGACCACATACATTGTGCACATTTGACTGTACCACTGCTTGTCTCAATTCCTGAGTCATTCTGCAAGTGCATAGACAGTGACTGGGCTCCTAGAGTGCTAGTAGTTGACAGCAGGATACGTTTATAAGCAATTATGTTTCAGCAGAGTGATTAGATAAGGACATGCTTCTGTCAGGATGATTGTAGGATGGACAGAGCTGCTTTAGAGCCATATATCAGGTCAGTAGAGCTGCTTTAGAGCCAGAGAACCAGGTCAGCAGAGCTGTTGTAGAGCCAGAGAACCATGTCAGCAGAGCTGCTCTAGAGCCTAAAAAATAGGTCATCAGAGCTGCTCTAGAGCCAGAGAGCCAGGTCAATGGGCTGTTTTAGAGCCAGAGAAACCAGGTCAGCAGAGCTGCTTTAGAGGGAGAGAACCAGGTCAGCAGAGCTGCTTTAGAGCCAGAGAAAAAGGTCAGCAGAGCTGCTTTAGAGCTAGAGAACCAGGTCAGCAGAGCTGTCGTATTTTGACAATGATTGGGTTAGCGTTTAGCTCAGCTATACGAATTCTTTCTTATCTTGACCACATTTGTGGAGGCCACTTTGTATAACTGGCTTCCATTTTCATGAACATGCTGCCTCGTGGTCAGCATGTCCCTTTTCGTCCTTCCTTTTTACCAATGCCCTTCTTAACTTGCCCAGCAACAGGCTATTTTTAGTACTGGTCAAGCTTGCGCATGCGTAGTCAAACCCTCTGTATTAGTGGATGGTCATCGCTTAGGAATGTTCCCCAAACTGATTGTTAGTACTGAAACTCCTCCCATGAGTTTCTGTGTTCCAGAAATGTCCTTATATGTACCTAAACTGAGCAAATGTATCCCGCCTACTCTTTTAATTACTGTAAAACTGTATAAAAGAGGTCACGCACCGATGTTCAGTGTGATACTTCTTGCATTACCGAAGGGTGCTGTAGGATTGTACCACCACCCCATGGGGTCTTAATAAACTTGTCTTTTTGCATTTCCAGTTTCCGTGCCAACTTCTATGTTACGGTGTCATGGAGTTTTTGCAGAGTATGTAGATCTGAGAAACCCGATACCACAAATTGGCGACCACGAAGGGACTCATCAGCGACTCGGATGCCCGAAGGAGAGGTCGTGACGAAGGATTGGAAACTCACCATGGACGCGTACGCTGCCACTGAGTGACCCGAGTCTTGACACCCACGGTGTTTTTTTCCTTTCCTTCTGATCTAACCTTCCAGGTGGCGCCGGTCCTTGACTGAGATCCTGATCGGCTGAGTTGTCGTACAGTGCCTGTTTGGCTGATTCGATTGAAGGACTTGGCAGCTGGAACCTGGATATTTGAGAATTTGGTAAGCTTTTGATTGGTAAGATAATCTACTGACACTTACTGTGGCTTTTTAGATTTGTTTGAGTTAGCTAACATTTGGACCTATGATTTGAGTTATATGTGGAGTGCACCTCACATAGGCAGGCAGTGTAGAGATATTTCTCTGACTTTGTATTTGTTTGAATGGCACACCATGTTTAAAACATTTTAAGTGCCATTTTATGTAATATCGCGTTTTTGTGATATTTTGACATGCCTGTTTTTAGCACACTCCGAGGAATGTGCTGTCTTGGAAAGAGTACCACTTATCGATTAAATGAATCTCAGCCGGCTCCCCCAGAGGGGACACCTAATCGTGAAATGTATATCAAATTTGGCCTTCCCCCTATTATGTATAGTACATTGTGGCATAAATACACAAAGGCCGATCATGAATTGCAATGGCCACTACATGGGTCGTTTGATTTGCAAAAGGTTCAATATGTGGAGCAATGTTTGTTTCAGCGCAGGTCTAGACAGGACATGTTTGATTGTGTACGTATGTGGGAGAAAGCGGTGCGTGAGCGAATGAAGCGTGAACAAGCCTTGGCGGACAAAGAACAGCGAAAGGCTGCTCGTGATAAAGCTTTACAGCTGGAGGAAAAAGAATAACTGGAAAAAAAAGAGAGGGACACACGGGAACATAATTTGCAAATTAATGGTCAATTTCCTATTCGACGTCCTCTTTATCCTGTCCTTACTAATGAACTTGATGATTTTTCATTGCTAGACCGTTGCCCGCCTCCGTACGTTTCACCTACAGTTCCGAATGAGGAATTGGATGAAGACGATCAAGGGGATAGTCGTACCAGTAAAGTGTTGATCGGGCTGCGGAATTGCGTGGGTTTGCTCGGAAACTTCATCTTAAATCTATAACTATTTTAGAGGTTGATGACCATATGTGTAAGTGGTCCGAGAGAGAACGGTTGTATTTCCTGAGTCATTTTGGAGACGAAGTTGTAGAACGGTTTAGAAAGTATTCATCTGAGTTGGAACCAAAGGATGTATCAGTTGGTCGTGAGAATTTGCGTAAAGGTATTTTTGTTCTTACAGATGCGGATTCGTTCTTCCAACGGCTGATCCGTCTGTGGGATGAGGCGTCACAATTGCAGGCGGCGAAAAAGGCATCAGATACGAATGCGCCCGGATCGACGGAGATGTCCAAAGAGTGTCCTATCTTTGGAGCAGATAAGAGTTCTACAGTTCATATTATGCCTATGCGAGAAGCTGCACCTTTATATGTCCCTCCTAAAGGGCAAGGTACAGAAGATGATAAAATGTCTGCTAATGCAAAGGGTTATTTTATATATAATTGGGTTTACACGCCGTGGAATAGAACAGATGTTATGGCACTTAAAACTGCTCTGCCTGACCCTCGTAAAAATCCGGCAGCTTTCTATGAAGGAGTGGAAGGGGCTATTTCTTCGTGTGTTATGACACTAGTTGATATTGATCTTTTATTTGGGTTAATATTGCCTCCTGATATATGGAGAGCAATTCGTAAATTCAATGATCAAACGATTCTGGGTGCAGATTGGAAAGAACTAGCCCAAGCTGATCCAGATAGGAAGCCCGCGTGTATACCATGCCAATTAATATTAGATCTTCCAGAGGCTATTTTGAATAAATTGAAAACGCTTGTACCCCCTAAGAAGATTGATTGGACTATGTTAGCCTCTTGCAAACAGAAACCGGATGAATCGGTTTCTGACTTCTTTTCGCGTTTTGAGGAAGCATTCCATGATTACAGTGGGCAATTATTAACAGAGGACACGGGTAGGCATTTGTTCATTGACAAGTATGTGGCTAATCTCCTACCGGAGATTGCGAAACGTTTGAAGACTAGTGAAAGTTCCTGGACCACAGCAACCCCTGCTTCTTTATTGACTATGGCTCAGTATTATGAGCGACAGGAATTGGAGGCTAAGGAAAGTAGTGATAAGAAAGCGAAGGAGTTAAAGATGAAGGTGATGTTGGCTCAGGTTTACGCTACACAGCCGACAGGGAATGATAGGGGTAGACATGGATCGTATGTACGTCTTCTGTTCATTCCGACATTTCTGAGGACCAGTGTGCATACTGTAAACAGTTTGGACATTGGGCTTCAGACTGTCCGGTGCTTCGCGAACAGCGTAATCAGCGTGGTCGAGGAAGTGGAAGGACGCGGAATAGTTATTCAGGGTCGAGAGGTGGAGCGAATGATCGTGGAAAGTTTAAAGCGAGGGGTCGTGGTCAGGCTGATCATAATACTTTTGATCGACGGAATCAGTATCAGATAGCTGAGGGTGAGTCTTCTGAGTTTCAGGATAATACATATGCATAGGATTGCGTAGGATGGGGTGTGGAATCGGTTGAAGTACCAGTAGATCAAAGGGGTCCATATGTATCAGCGCATGTTTTGGGTTCTACTGATCAGTTTCTGGTCGACACAGGAGCTACTCGCAGTGCTCTGTCCGAACACTTGGTTCCAAGGACACCCCTGTCTGGCGAAATAATTACATTAATAGGGGTCGATGGAGCACCCTCTCTTAGCCCATTGTCACAACCCCTTACATTTCACATTGACAAATTTACTGCCCCATGTCCGTTTTTGTTGTCACCAAATACTCCAGATAATATCATGGGACTGGATATGCTTAAATATTTTCGGGCAACTATACGTTGTGCTCCTGAAGGGGTGCGGGTTATTTTGAATGAGAATTACCCAGATGTAGTGAGATTGTGCCTCATGAAGGAGACCGAGGCGTTAGCCTCTCTTCCAAAAATGTTATGGGCTACTTCGGACACAGATGTGGGACAGATGATTATCCCTCCTATACGTATCACTGTAAAGGAGGGAGCGTCTTTGCCTCGTGTACCGCAGTACAACATTTCCAGGGAAGGTGAAATTGCTTTAATGCATATTGTACATGACTTGATTATTGCAGGTGTGGTGGAAGAAGTCCCCTACAATGTCTGTAACAGCCCTATTCTTCCGATTTTAAAGAAAGATACAGACGCTAAAATCTATCGTTTCATTATTGATTTGAGGGAAATTAATAAGATAGTAGTGCCGCAGTATCCAGTGGTGTCTGATATTACCACCTTACTTACTTTGATTCCACCCACAGCCACTACCTTTACTGTTATCGACTTGAAGAACGCTTTCTTCTCGATCCCCATCCATCCTGATAGCAGATACTTGTTTGGTTTCACATTAAATAATAAATCATATAGATTTTGTCGAGTCCTTCAAGGTTACACTGAAAGCCCTAGCATTTATAGCCAGGCTTTGAAAAGACAGCTTGATTCTTTCGATTTACAGTCTGGAGTGGCTCTCATTCAATATGTTGATGGCATCTTACTTGCAGCAGACACGCAGGAACAATGTGAAGAGAGTAGTCTTTCCCTGCTTTCTTTTCTTGCCCAGAATAATCATAAAGTCTCTAGGAAAAAGCTACAATATTGTAGACCAAAGGTGACCTACCTCGGTCATCTTTTGTCTAAGGAGGGATGCGCATTGACATCTGATCGAATTCAAGCAATTTTAGACACACCAGTCCCTCATACTCAGAAAGATGTTCGTACTTTCATAGGGTTAACGTGTTTTTGTAGACAGTGGATAATGGGGTTCTCACACATTATAAAACCTTTGTTAGCATTGTTGTCCAAATCTACACCGACCCCCCTTGAATGGACAGATGAATGTCAGAATGCTTTTGAGCAATTGAGACAAGCTCTTTGTTCTGCACCAGTGCTAGGTACACCATATTACACAAAGATTTTTACATTATATGTACATGACAAAGATGGGTGTGCATTGTCAGTCTTAGCGCAGACACACGGGGATAAACAGAGACCTTGTGCGTACTTCTCAGCGGTACTTGATCCTGTAGCACGAGGATTACCTGGGTGTTTTCGAGCAGTTGTAGCAACAGCAGTGGCTATACGACAAAGTGAGGGAATAGTTTTGTCACACAAATTGTTGGTGTTAGTTCCCCATGCGGTAGACGCTCTGCTAAACCAAACAAAAACCCAGTATCTAACTAGTGCACGTTTAACAGGATATGATTTAACACTGTTGGCGCCACATATTACACTGAAGAGATGTGCCACTTTGAACCCTGCTACTTTATTGCCGTATCCAGTTGGTGAGACCCAGGAGGAAGAACACCATGATTGTGTTTTCCTGACTGAAGAACAAACAAAGGGTCGTATCGACTTACAGGATACGCCACTTCCAGATGTAGATGGGGAACTGTGGGTTGATGGATCGTGTTTAAGGTTGCCAGATGGTACAACTTCTGCAGCCTATGCGATCACAACACTTAAGACAGTGGTAGAAACAGCACGAATACCGCAAAAGTCGGCTCAAGCAGCTGAATTGATAGCCTTAACGAAAGCATGTGAATTAAGTGCTGGTCTATGTGTGAATATCTACACTGATAGCCGGTACGCCTTTGGAGTAGTGCATGATTTTGGCCTACTCTGGAGGGAACGAGGATTTTTGACTTCACACGGCGTGCACATTATGCATGGAGAATTAGTACGTGACCTCCTGAATGCACTATTGTACCCAAAGAAAGTAGCGATAATCAAATGCAGTGCACATAAGAAAGTGACAGACAAAGTAGGACAAGGACACGCTATTGCAGATCGCATAGCGAGGGAAACTGCCATGTTACAAAATGTCTCGCCTATGTACGTGGTGAAATCACAGGCTGAGCGATGGCATGATGCTAGAGAGGAGATCTTAGACATTCAGAAATCAGCGTCTGAAGTAGAACTCGCAACCTGGGCAACGGAGGGAGTGTTGGACGATGAGGGTTGCTGGAGGAGCAAGGATATGGAGATATGGAAATTGCCTGCTGCTTACTTGCAAGCAATGGTTCAAATGGCACATGGATTGGCACATGTTGGAGCTCTTGCAATTACTAAATTGCTTACACGTGTTTGGGAGCATCCTGAGATTGCCAATACGGCCAAAAGAGTAGTGCAGACCTGTCTGATATGCTTACAGTACAATCCTGCTAAAGGGACTTATACTCCGAAAGGAGGGTTTGTTCCACCTACTGCACCATTCGAAGTACTGCAAATGGATTACATCCAGCTTGAGCATTGCAATAATCTTAAGTATGTCTTAGTGGTGGTGTGTGCTTTCAGTAAATGGATTGAGGCCTTCCCCACGAAGGATATTACAGTGTTAACAACTGCTAAGGTCTTGCTCGAAGAGTACTTCCCGCGCTATGGTGTTTGTAAATTTCTGTGGAGTGATAATGGTCCTCATTTTGTCGGGAAAATAGTGGAGTATGTCCTGAAAGGGTTAGGGATTCAGCAGAAGTTCCATGCTGTATTCCATCCGCAGTCAGCAGGTCTGGTAGAAAGGTATAATGCTACTTTGAAGTTGAAGTTAGCAAAGATCGTGGCATCCACGTCTTTGAAATGCCCTGCCTCTAGCATTGTTAGATCGGTACCACATTCCCGAACTGGCCTCACACCTTATGAAGTGGTGTTTGGAAGGCCAATGAATATATGGGGAGTTCCTAAGCCCCGTTTGCTACATAATGTGCCCTGTATAATGATGAACGATTATTTGGCACAATTAACAAATGATTTACTCTCTATTCATCAACAGGTTCGAGAAGCGCTCCCCGACAATTCCATTGGAGAGGCTCACAATCTTCGTCCTGGCGATTATGTTATGATCCGAGCGTTTGAGAGAACCAGCAGCTTGGAGCCGAGGTGGCGTGGCCCTGAGCAAGTGTTGCTGGCGACTCGAACAGCTGTGCGAGTCACGAACAAGAAGCCGTGGGTGCACACTACTCATTGTCGTCGAGTCTCTTCGGATCTGGTGAACCCCACTGTGCTGTCTGATTATCGAGACATCTTGGATGCAGAGAAGAGCCCAGCTACTACGTCTACTGAATCGGAGGGAGCCTTCCTGGACCACACTGTTTCTGGTGGAGAAAGATACAATCTACGGCCAAGGAGAGCAGTTGTTTTGTGCGAGACTGGTTGAGTTACCGCTCTGGGGTTTGTGAAAATGGAAGCCGAGAGGGGGGGGAGATCAGTTCTGCCCAGTGTAGGGACACCCGTCTTGAATCTCGGAGAAGAAACCAACGGCTACCTCGGAGCTCAGCACTCATATTTTTATTTTTTAGTGGTTTTGTCCTGAGACTTTTTGTGTTCTGAACTATGGCACCAACTATGATGAGAAATAAGAGAATTCTTGGTGCTGTGCTTTTTGTTACGACCATAGTAGTAATAGCAGTAATAGCTTGGGTTGTAGAAAGATTGGTTCCGGCAAGAGAATATTTATTGCCTACTACCCCAATCTCATCTGAACATTTTCATTTCACTTTGCCTTATCATGAAGAAAGACATAGACAGACTTATCTAAATAACAGTTTCATTCAAATTCTGCATCACACCCACAATATGACGAACACTTTGAACTGTTGGGTATGTGGAATGTTGCCTGGACACCAAAAGAAAGGAGGCAGTCCGCTTATTCCTCTTCCGTTTTCTCTTAATGGTTCTTGCAACGCTTGGTACACTCTTCTGTTTACTTTGAGATGGCCGACAAAAGGTGGACTGCTTTCCCGGCTCAATAAAGTTTGCTACAATGACAGAGAAGGTTATCCGCAAGCAGAAGGAACCAAATTCGAGTGGGAAGAATATCGACCAGATAATGTGTCACTACCTTGTATCTACACAAATCAAAGACGTATAAATATGTCAAGTGTACATGTGATTACAGTTATTGACACCAAAGCTAATCTATGCGTCCGAAATAAAGGTACTATCCCAGTAGGGAGAAGTGAATGTAATACTACTCTCACCTTTGACACGCCAAATGGAATTGCTTTTGTAGCTTCACGAAACACTTACTTTATTTGTGGAAATAAAGGTTATCACCGTCTTCCTATTGGATGGTTAGGAACATGTTACATATCCTTCGTATTACCCCCTGCATTTATTGCCCCACCCATGTATCATAACGATTTTGTATTATATCATGATTTTATATTGAATAGAGTGAAGAGAACATTAACATTTGATGAGATCGATCAAACAGACACCTCCCTGTAGCAATATGTCGATTTTAATTTAGGCCTCTTTTCATTTGTTGGTGCTGCCCTGAATAGCAGAAAAATAAGACGATTAACACGTATTGTGGAAGCTGTTGCTAATGAAACAGTTTTTGCTTTAGGGAATTTGACTGAGGAACTTCAAATTACTAGAATTGTAATGCTCCAGAACCGGATGGTTCTAAATGTAGTGTTAGCTGATCGTGGGGGTGTATGTCGCATCATCGGCAGTAGTTGCTGTGTATATGTCCCTGATAATTCACCTTCTGTTTATGATGCTATTTCTAAACTGCATAAAATAGCTGCTGAAATACATCCCGAAAACGGTACATGGACATTTTCGAATTGGTTTTGGACTTTGCTCAGCACTTGGGGCTGGAAGTTATTAACTGTTCTATGTATAATAATTGGGATACTCTTCTTCCTTTGCCTATGTATTCAAAGTGGCCCTATGTTATGTTCTATTTGATTACTGCTTGTATTCCATCCAAACGAGCCATTGCTAAGAATGAGCAAATGATTAATAGAGAAATAACAAATATTATGTTGATTAATACTGATGATGAGTATCCAGACTACTTCCATTATGAGGTAGCTTCAGCTAAACGCTAAAAGGGTCGTCTGTCGTAATTTGACAATGATCGGGTTAGCGTTTAGCTCAGCTACACAAATTCTTTCTTATCTTGACCACATTTGTGGAGGCCATTTTGTATTACTGGCTTCCATTTTTATGAACATGCTGCCTCGTGGTCAGCATGTCCTTTTTGTCCTTCCTTTTTACCAATGCCCTTCTAAACTTGCCCAGCAACAGGCTATTTTTAGTACTGGTCAAGCTTGTGCATGCGTAGTCAAACCCTCTGTATTAGTGGATGGTCATCGCTTAGGAATGTTCCCCAAACTGACCGTTAGTACTGAAACTCCTCCCATGAGTTGGCTGTGTTCCAGAAATGTCCTTATATGTACCTAAACTGAGCAAATGTATCCCGCCTACTCTTTTTATTACTGTAAAACTGTATAAAAGAGGTCGCGCACCGATGTTCGGTGTGATACTTCTTGCATTACCGAAGGGTGCTCTAGGATTGTACCACCACCCCATGGGGTCTTAATAAACTTGTCTTTTTGCATTTCCAGTTTCCGTGCCAACTTCTATGTTACGGTATCATGGAGTTTTTGCAGAGTATGTAGATCTGAGAAACCCGATACCACAGAGCTGCTCTAGAGCCAGAGAACCAAGTCAGCAGAGATGCCTTTGAGCCATAGAACCAGGTCAGCAGAGCTGTTGTAGAGCCAGAGAACCAGGTTAACAGAGCTGCTCTAGAACCTAAGAACCAGGTCAGCAGAGCTGCTCCAGAGTCAGAGAACCAGGTCAGCAGAGCTGCTGTAGAGCCAGAGAAAACAGGTCAGTAGAGCTGCTTTAGAGGGAGAGAACCAGGTCTGCAGAGCTGCTCTAGAGGGAGAGAACCAGGTCAGCAGAGCTGCTCTAAAGCCAGAGAAGCATGTCAGCAGAACTGCTTTAGAGCCGTAGAACTGGGCCAGCAGAGCTGCTTTAGGGCCAGAGAACCAGGTCAGCAGAGCTGTTGTAGAGCCAGAGAAACCAGGTCAGCAGAGCTGCTTTAGAGGGAGAGAACCAAGTCAGCAGAGCTGCTTTAGAGCTAGAGAACAAGGTCAGCAGAGCTGCTTTAGATCCAGAGAACCAGGTCAGCAGAGCTGCTCTAGCTGACACTGACTGACTAACACTGACTCATTGACATTGACTGACACTGATTGACTGACACTGACTGACTGACATTGACTGACACTGATTGACTGACACTGACTGACTGACACTGACTGACTAACTGACACTGATTGACTGACTGACTAACACTGACTGACACTGATTGACTGACACTGACTGACACTGATTGACTGACACTGACTAACTGATTGACACTGACTGACTGACACTGACATTGACTGACACTGACTGACTGACACTGACTGACACTGAAACTGATTGACTACTCTACTACTACTCACTACTACTATCTCTCTACTACTCACTCTCTACTACTCTCTACTATTCACTCTCTACTCCTCACTCTCTACCACTCACTTGCTACTATTGTTCAAGTTCAAGTTCAAGTTTAACATTTGTATAGCGCACTACTCACCCAGAGGGTCTCAAGGCGCTTGGGGGAGTGGGGTACTTTACTCATCGAATATCCAAGTTTTAAGTTGTTTTCTGAAGGAGAGGTGGTTCTGTGTAAGGCGTAGGTAAGTGGGGAGAGAATTCCAGGTCTTGGCCGCTAAGTAGGAGAAGGATCTTCCCCCCATGGTGGATCTATGGATGCGTGGAATTGCGGCGAGGGTTTGATTGGACGATCGTAGTTGGCGGGTGGGTGTGTAAAAGGACAGGCGCCAGTTGAGTTATTCGGGTCCTAGGTCGTGGGTGAGGAGACGGAATGTTATTCTCTTGTTGACGGGGAGCCAGTGGAGGTCTTTCAGGTGACCGGAAATGTGAGCATGGCGGGGAATGTCTAGGATGAGTCTGGCTGAAGCGTTCTGGATGCGTTGCAGTTTTTTCTGTAGTTTGGCTGTGGTTCCGGCGTAAAGGGTGTTTCCGTAATCCAGTCGGCTTGTGACCAGTGCATGGGTGACCGTCTTTCTTGTTTCGGGGGGGATCCAACTGAAGATTTTTTTGAGCATACGTAGGATGTTGAAGCATGATGATGAGACGGCGTTGACTTGTCTGGTCATCGAGAGGGAGGAGTCCAGGATGAAGCCCAGGTTACGTCCGTGGTCCGTGGTCCAATGCAGTCGAATTTGCAGGAGTGGCAGGTGAAGGGTCCATGGGTGTGTCCTGGGACGGCTTGGTAGCAATCTGGGAGATGGCCGGAGGTTGAGTGATGAGAGGGTGGCTGCGTCGTACGTTATGCGGGTCGAGAGGGTTTTGCGGGGGCCAGAAGTTTGGCGCTGGGCGCGGTCCAGGCGCAGACGTGCGTAGACGGGCTTACCTTTGGCGCACCTTCGGCGTGCATGGGGTGCGCCCGCAGCACGTGAACGCTGCGCATAAGCTGTTCAGATATAAGTGGAAAGTGGGGGGGGCGGAGCGAGGGAGGAGCAGCTGGGAGGCAGAAGCAGGGTGGAGAGGACGGGCTTCGAGGCACAACAACAAAATGGCAGCAAAACAAAACCGAAACAGGTTGGGGCACAGAGGGTGACTACGCTGTGGGCAGTGGCACAGGCACAGTCAGGCACTGATAATTAATTACTATTATGCAATGCGAGCGCTACGGTACAAACTGAACAAACGAGCAATGCACAACTGAGCAGTAGAGTGCAATAAAAACTAAGCAGCACAAATGAGCAATAGAGCGCTATGAAATTCAAGCAGCACAAATAAGCAATAGAGCGCTATGAGATCCAAGCAGGCACCAATTCTTTAAGAGCACAAAGCAATGCGAGCGAGGCACAACGATACCCAATGGAGACCAGGGAGCGTGGGGAGCGACCGCTTCTGATAGAGTCAGGACGGTCACAGCGCTTCTGGAGATGGGCGAGCCTTATCAGTCAGTGGGAGGGAGGAGCAGCTGGGAGGCAGGAACGGGGTGGAGAGGACGGGCTACGAGGCACAACAGCAAAATGGCAGCAAAGCAAAACCGAAACAGTTTGGGGCACAGAGTGTGACTACGCTGTGGGCAGTGGCACCGGCACAGTCAGGCACTGATAATTAGTTACTATTATGCAATGCGAGCGCTACGGTACAAACTGAACAAATGAGCAATGCACAACTGAGCTGTAGAGCGCAATGAAATCTAAGCAGCACAAATGAGCAATAGAGCGCTATGAAATTCAAGCAGCACAAATAAGTAATAGAGCGCTACGAGATCCAAGCAGGCACCAATTCTTTAACACCTTGACTGCTGCAGTAATTCCCCCTCTGTGCTGCAGATCCTTAAATCCTATTATTCATGACGAGCTCAGCTCGTCATAAGCACAGCTCAACTGCGCCTCATGACGAGCTGAGCTCGTCATGAGCATGGAAGGGGTTAAGAGCACAAAGCAATGCAAACGAGGCACAACGATACCCAATGGAGACCAGGGAGCGTGGGGAGTGACCGCTTCTGATAGAGTCAGGACGGTCACAGCGCTTCTGGAGACGGGCGAGCCTTATCAGTCAGTGGGAGGGAGGAGCAGCTGGGAGGCGGGAGCGGGGTGGAGAGGACGGGCTCCGAGGCACAACAACAAAATGACAGCAAAGCAAAACCGAAACAGGTTGGGGCACAGAGTGTGACTACGCTGTGGGCAGTGGCACCGGCACAGTCAGGCACTGATAATTAATTACTATTATGCAATGCGAGTGCTACGGTACAAACTGAAGAAACGAGCAATGCACAACTGAGCAGTAGAGCGCAATGAAATCTAAGCAGCACGAATGAGCAATAGAGCGCTATGAAATTCAAGCAGCACAAATAAGCAATAGAGCGCTATGAGATCAAAGCAGGCACCAATTCTTTAAGAGCACAAAGCAATGCGAGCGATGCACAACGATACCCAATGGAGACCAGGGAGCGTGGGGAGCGACCACTTCTGATAGAGTCAGGACGGTCACAGCGCTTCTGGAGACGGGCGAGCCTTATCAGTCAGTGGGAGGGAGGAGCAGCTGTGAGGCGGGAGCGGGGTGGAGAGGACGGGCTCCGAGGCACAACAACAAAATGGCAGTGGGGGTGTCCCACTTGTGGGACACCCCCGCGACGCACGGCCACCAGCTGCTGCGTGTGCCCCTTTGCCTGCCCTCTGCCTCGCTGCCTGCCTCGTTGCCGGTTGACGGCCGACTCCGCTGTTGTTGTTTTTGCCTTGTTTTTACTTTCATTTGTGCCTGTATTCTATTTCTGTGCCCGTGTTAGCGTCCTATTCTCCTTTTGCATTGTTATTGTTTTTGTTGCCGTATCAGCGTTTTCCTTCCTGTTTGCCCGCCTACCTCGCCGCCCTCCGTCTTCCCTCCCCGCTCCCCGCTTTCCGCCACCACCGCAGACCCCGCCCCTTTTTTCCTTCTGTTCCCTCCCCGCTCCCGCCTCCCAGCTGCCCCGCCCACCCACCCACTTGGCCTTATATGGCGACCGTGCGACGCAGATGAGTGTGACCCACTTGTGGGACACCCCCGCGCCGCACGGCCACCAGCTGCTGCGTGTGCCCCTTTGCCTGCCCTCTGCCTCGCTGCCTGCCTCGTTGCCGGTTGACGGCCGACTCCGCTGTTGTTGTTTTTGCCTTGTTTTTACTTTCATTTGTGCCTGTATTCTATTTCTGTGCCCGTGTTAGCGTCCTATTCTCCTTTTGCATTGTTATTGTTTTTGTTGCCGTATGAGCGTTTTCCTTCCTGTTTGCCCGCCTACCTCGCCGCCCTCCGTCTTCCCTCCCCGCTCCCCGCTTCCCGCCACCACCGCAGACCCCGCCCCTTTTTTCCTTCTGTTCCCTCCCGCTCCCGCCTCCCAGCTGCCCCGCCCACCCGCGCACTTGGCCTTATATGGCGACCGTGCGACGCAGGTGAGTGTGACCCACTTGTGGGACACCCCCGCGCCGCACGGCCACCAGCTGCTGCGTGTGCCCCTTTGCCTGCCCTCTGCCTCGCTGCCTGCCTCGTTGCCGGTTGACGGCCGACTCCGCTGTTGTTGTTTTTGCCTTGTTTTTACTTTCATTTGTGCCTGTATTCTATTTCTGTGCCCGTGTTAGCGTCCTATTCTCCTTTTGCATTGTTATTGTTTTTGTTGCCGTATCAGCGTTTTCCTTCCTGTTTGCCCGCCTACCTCGCCGCCCTCCGTCTTCCCTCCCCGCTCCCCGCTTCCCGCCACCACCGCAGACCCCGCCCCTTTTTTCCTTCTGTTCCCTCCCCGCTCCCGCCTCCCAGCTGCCCCGCCCACCCGCGCACTTCGCCTTATATGGCGACCGTGCGAACGCGCAGCGGTCACGCGCAGCGGGCGCGCCGATTGTGCGCCGAAGGCGCGCCAAATGTAAGCCCGTCTGCACCCGTCCGCGACCGGATCGCGACCAGCGCCAGGACCCCTGGCCCACGAAGACCCCGACCTACCCGCCTGACGTACTCCGCCGCCACCCTCATCGCACTCAACACCGGCCAACTCCCAGAGTGCCACCAAGCCACACCACGACGCACCCACGGACCCTTCAGCTGCCACGCCTGCAAATTCACCTGCATCCGGACCTGCCCCACACCAGCACCCGCCAAGTCGAACACCACCAGCACCCACCTCAAGTGCATCCTGCTCAACACCCGCTCCGTCCACAGACACGCCATCGAACTCTGGAACCTCCTAGACGCCACAGCCCCAGACGTTGCCTTCCTCACAGAGACCTGGATGAACGCCTCTTCAGCTCCCGACATCGCCATCGCCATCCCAGAGGGCTACAAGATCGTCCGGAGGGACCGCAACGCCAACCAGATGGGAGGAGGCATCGCCATCATCCACAGGAACACCATCCGTCTCACGACCAGCACCGACAACACCCTGACCACCGCCGAACACCTGCATTTCCAGATCCACACCGACCCGAACACCACCCTCGGAGGCACCCTGATCTACCGACCCCCGGGACCACGCACACAATTCAGCGAGGACATCGCCGACTTCGTCAGCCCGCATGCCGTCCCCTCCGCCGACTACATCCTCCTGGGGGACCTCAACTTCCACCTGGAGAACAACAACGACCGTAACACCAGCACCCTGCTCGACAACCTCGCCAATCTTGGACTCAAGAAGCTGGTGTCCACCCCCACCCACCTCGCCGGACACACACTCGACGCAGTCTTCTCATCCTGCAAAGACATCGTCTTCAACCACGCCACCGGACTCCACTGGACAGACCACAGCTGCGTCCACTTCACCTTCAAGAGAACGACGACCCACCACCACCAGCAACAGGCCGCCCGCAGAAGCTGGAACAAGATCACAGCAGACCAGCTCGCCACCTCCCTGAGCCAGCACCCTCCTGCCAGCTCAGCGAACACCAGCCAGGCCGCCGACAACCTCACAAAGTGGATCAGCAACTGCGCAGACGAACTCGCCCCGCTGAGGACCCCGCCCAGCAGACCCGGCAGCAAGAAAGCCCCGTGGTTCACCGACGAACTCAAGAGCTCCAAGAAGAACTGTCGAGCCCTCGAGAAAGTCTGGAGAAGGGAACCTACACCGGACAACAGGACCACCTTAAAGCTGGCCACCCGGAAGCGCCACCAGCTGATCCGCGCCGCCAAGAAAACTGCATTCAAGGACCGGCTGGACAACAACGCACACAACTGCAAGGAACTCTTCAACATCGTGAAAGAGCTATCCAACCCCAGCGCAGGAAACAACTACATCACCCCATCACAAGACCTCTGCAACTCCCTCGCTTCATACTTCCACAACAAGATCGCGGACATACACAACAGCTTCAACAACCAACCAACGCACACCAAGACCGAACAACCACCCCCCACCACCACCCTCCACGCCTGGACCCCGATCAGCACCGAAGACACCATCCACACGATGAACTCCATCCACTCCGGATCACCGACCGACCCCTGCCCTCACCACGTCTTCAACAAGGCTGACGCTGTCATCGCACCCCATCTGCGAGACATCATCAACACATCCTTCGACACCGCCACCTTCCCTGAGAGCTGGAAGCACGCCGAACTCAGCGCTCTACTCAAGAAACCCACAGCGGACCCCACCGAACTCAAGAATTACCGCCCCATCTCGCTCCTCCCGTTTCCAGCCAAAGTCATCGAGAAGACGGTCAACAAGCAGATGGCTGCCTTCCTCGAGTCAAATGGATCCCTCGACCCCTCACAGTCCGGCTTCCGAGCCAATCACAGCACCGAGACCGCCCTCATCGCCGCCACCGATGACATCCGAGCCCTGATGGACAACGGAGAAACAGCGGCCCTCATCCTCCTAGACCTCTCCGCGGCATTCAACACGGTCTGCCACCGCACCCTAGTACAGCGCCTCAGCAACGTCGGAATCCAGGACAAGGCGCTGGAATGGGTCATCTCCTTCCTCGACGGAAGAACACAGAGAGTCCGCCTACCACCGTACAAGTCAGAAGCCACCGAAGTCATCTGCGGCGTCCCTCAAGGATCCTCGCTGAGCCCCACCCTCTTCAACGTCTACATGAGCCCCCTCGCGGCCATCGCACGCCAGCACAACCTCAACATAATCTCCTACGCCGACGACACCCAGCTGATCCTCTCCCTGACCAACGACCCCGCCACCGCCAGAGCCAACCTGCACGAAGGGATGAAAGAGGTAGCCGAGTGGATGACGACCAGCCGCCTGAAACTGAACTCGGACAAGACGGAGGTCCGATCTGGACAAGAGATGCCTTAGCTTCAAATTTGATAAAGGAGGCAGATCTACAAAGATGGAGAGATTTATTCCAAGATGGAAGACTAATTTCATGGAGTTTATGTCAGCAAAATTGGGGCTTAGTTTTTTCAAGATACAAATATGTACAAATTCAAAGTTGGGCAAACCACGCTGTATCAGAGATTGGCCAGGAAAATGAACTTGAACTAAAACTGGAACGAGAGGCCTTTAAGAAGGAAGTTGCTTGCTGGTACTGGCAGATATTGGAGATGGAGGATGGGATATTCGACCTACCAGAGACCCTGTGGAAGAATAGCTTGCCAAGGATTGCTACAGAAGACCAATGGCAAGTAACTATGAGCATGCTATATAGAATTGTTAAACCTGCCAATCTAAGGCGAAATGTTTTATTTACTATCCACAGGGCATACTGGTCTCCCTACAGACTTTCCAAATTTAAGAATGGAGGACTGGTGGAATGTTCAAAATGCAAAGTCCCAAATGTTGATGACCTCCATATGTTTGTATCATGCCCGAATATCAAAAAATTTTGGATTGACGTAAGTAACTCCCTCTCCAAATCACTGAATCAACCTATTGAGGTAAGCCCCGAGCTAATTATTTCTGGGAGATATGATTTGCAAAATAGAGTTTTGGGTAACAATGTAAGACTTATTTTTTATGCTATGTTATTAGCACGTCGGGAGATATGCAAGTTATGGGTCTCACCACTCAGTCCAACTTTACTGGACTGGATATTAGCCATGAGATATACAGCAAAGTTAGATATGTTAGAAACCTCTAAAAGGAATAGAGGTTTTTGGATACCCTTCCTGCTAAATTTTGGTTAAAATTATAGTTATGTTGAAAGTCCAATGATTAAGCCCGTGCCTGTCTCGCTGGTATTTGGAATCGTTAGCAAGGAAAAGAGATGGTGGAGAAATACACATCTTGGGTCAGATGGTCAAGAAGGAGTCTAGAAAGGGGACCAGACTCAAAAATATGTGCAGTTCACGCCCCATTACTTTAGACCAGCCCAAGAGACAACAATAGCCCAGAGGTCGGAAAGTAACAAAGATATGGGCGGCAAGACGGCAAATGAGGATAAAAAAAAAAAAAAAAAAAAAAAAAAGACGGAGGTCCTCATCCTGGGCCCCTCACCCTCCGCCTGGGACGACTCCTGGTGGCCTCCCGCCCTGGGCACCGCACCCAAACCGACAGACCATGCACGCAACCTGGGCTTCATCCTGGACTCCTCCCTCTCCATGACCAGGCAAGTCAACAACGTTTCCTCGGCGTGCTTCAACATCCTACGCATGCTACGGAAGATCTTCTGGTGGATCCCCACCGAGACCAGGAAGACCGTCACCCAGGCCCTCGTCACTAGCCGACTGGACTACGGCAACGCCCTCTACGCCGGTACCACCGCCAAGCTCCAGAAGAGACTCCAGCGGATCCAGAACGCCTCAGCCAGACTCATCCTCGACATCCCACGAACCAGCCACATCTCCGGACACCTGAAAGACCTTCACTGGCTCCCCGTCAACAAAAGAATCACCTTCCGCCTCCTCACCCACGCACACAAAGCCCTACACGACCAAGGCCCGAGCTACCTCAACAGCCGAATCAAATTCTACGCTCCCAAACGCCACCTCCGATCAGCCAACCACGCCCTCGCCGCCGTCCCCCGCATCCGAAGAGCGACTACAGGAGGAAGGTCCTTCTCCTACCTGGCCGCCAAGACCTGGAACTCCCTCCCGACCGACCTGCGCCTGACCCAAGACCACCTCTCCTTCAGGAAGAAGCTGAAGACCTGGCTGTTCGAGCAGTAGCGGCACCCCCCCCCCCACCCCCAGCGCCTTGAGACCCTACGGGTATGTAGTGCGCTTTATAAATGTCACTGATTGATTGATTGATTGATTGATTGATTGATTGATTGATTGATTGATTGAGCAAAGCAAAACCGAAACAGGTTGGAGCACTGAGTGTGACTACGCTGTGGGCAGTGGCACTGGCACAGTCAGGCACTGATAATTAATTACTATTATGCAATGCGAGTGCTACGGTACAAACTGAACGAACGAGCAATGCACAACTGAGCTGTAGAGGGCAATGAAATCTAAGCAGCACAAATGAGCAATAGAGCGCTATGAAATTCAAGCAGCACAAATAAGCAATAGAGCGCTATGAGATCAAAGCAGGCACCAATTCTTTAAGAGCACAAAGCAATGCGAGCGAGGCACAACGATACCCAATGGAGACCAGGGAGCGTGGGGAGCAACCGCTTCTGATAGAGTCAGGACGGTCACAGCGCTTCTGGAGACGGGCGAGCCTTATCAGTCAGTGGGAGGGAGGAGCACTGGGAGGCGGGAGCGGGGTGGAGAGGACGGGCTCCGAGGCACAACAACAAAATGGCAGCAAAGCAAAACCGAAACAGGTTGGGGCACAGAGTGTGACTACGCTGTGGGCAGTGGCACCAGCACAGTCAGGCACTGATAATTAATTACTATTATGCAATGCAAGAGCTACGGTACAAACTGAACAAATGAGCAATGCACAACTGAGCAGTAGAGCGCAATGAAATCTAAGCAGCACAAATGAGCAATAGAGCGCTATGAAATTCAAGCAGCACAATTAAGTAATAGAGCGCTGTGAGATCCAAGCAGGCACCAATTCTTTAAGAGCACAAAGCAATGCGAGCGAGTCACAAAGATACCCAATGGAGACCATGGAGCGTGGGGAGCGACCGCTTCTGATAGAGTCAGGACGGTCACAGCGCTTCTGGAGACGGGGCGAGCCTTATCAGTCAGTGGGAGGGAGGAGCAGCTGGGAGGCCGGAGCGGGGTGGAGAGGACGGGCTCCGAGGCACAACAACAAAATGGCAGCAAAGCAAAACCGAAACAGGTTGGGGCACATAGTGTGACTATGCTGTGGGCAGTGGCACCGGCATAGTCAGGCACTGATAATTAATTACTATCATGCAATGCAAGCGCTACGGTACATACTGAACAAACGAGCAATGCACAACTGAGCAGTAGAGCGCAATGAAATCTAAGCAGCACAAATGAGCAATAGAGCGCTATGAAATTCAAGCAGCACAAATAAGCAATAGAGCCGTATGAGATCCAAGCAGGCACCAGTTCTTTAAGAGCAGAAAGCAATGCAGCGAGGCACAACGATACCCAATGGAGACCAGGGAGCGTGGGGAGATACTGCTTCTCATAGAGTCAGGACGGTCACAGTGCTTCTGGAGACGGGGTGAGCCTTATCAGTCAGTGGGAGGGAGGAGCGGCTGGGAGGCGGGAGCGGGGTGGGGAGGACGGGCTCCGAGGCACAACAACAAAATGGCAGCAAAGCAAAACAGAAACAGGTTGGGGCACAGAGTGTGACTACGCAGTGGGCAGTGGCACCGGCATAGTCAGGCACTGATAATTATTACTATTATGCAATGCGAGCGCTATGGTGCAAACTGAACAAACGAGCAATGCAAAACTGAGCAGTAGAGCGCAATAATATCTAAGCAGCAGAAATGAGCAATAGAGCGCTATGAAATTCAAGCAGCACAAATAAGCAATAGAGCGCTATGAGATCCAAGCAGGCACCAATTCTTTAAGAGCACAAAGCAATGCGAGCGAGGCACAACGATACCCAATGGAGACCAGGGAGCGTGGGGAGCGACCGCTTCTGATAAAGTCAGGATGGTCACAGCGCTTCTGGAGACGGGGCGAGCCTTATCAGTCAGTGGGAGGGAGGAGCAGCTGGGAGGCGGGAGCGGGGTGGAGAGGACGGGCTCCGAGGCACAAGAACAAAATGGCAGCAAAGCAAAACCGAAACAGGTTGGGGCACAGAGTGTAACTACGCTGTGGGCAGTGGCACCGGCACAGTCAGTTACTGAAAATTAATTACTATTATGCAATGCGAGCGCTACGGTTCAAACTGAACAAACGAGCAATGCACAACTGAGCAGTAGAGAGCAATGAAATCTAAGCAGCACAAATGAGCAATAGAGTGCTATGAAATTCAAGCGGCACAAATAAGCAATAGAGCGCTATGAGATCCAAGCAGGCACCAATTCTTTAGGAGCACAAAGCAATGCGAGCGAGTCACAACGATACCCAATGGAGACCAGGGAGCGTGGGGAGCGACCGCTTCTGATAGAGTCAGGACGGTCACAGCGCTTCTGGAGACGGGTGAGCCTTATCAGTCAGTGGGAGGGAGGAGCAGCTGGGAGGCGGGAGCGGGGTGGAGAGGACGAGCTCTGAGGCACAACAACAAAATGGAAGCAAAGCAAAACCAAAACAGGTTGGGGCACAGAGTGTGACTACGCTGTGGGCAGTGGCACCAGCACAGTCAGGCACTGATAATTAATTACTATTATGCAATGCGAGCGCTACGGTATAAACTGAACAAACGAGCAATGCACAACTTAGCAGTAGAGCGCAAAGAAATCTAAGCAGCACAAATGAGCAATAGAGCGCTATGAAATTCAAGCATCACAAATAAGCAATAGAGCGCTATGGGATCCAAGCAGGCACCAATTCTTTAAGAGCACAAAGCAATGCGAGCGAGGCACAACGATACCCAATGGAGACCAGGGAGCGTGGGGAGCGACATCTTCTGATAGAGTCAGGACGGTCACAGCGCTTCTGGAGATGGGCGAGCCTTATCAGTCAGTGGGAGGGAGGAGCAGCTGGGAGGCGGGAGCGGGATGGAGAGGACGGGCTCTGAGGCACAACATCAAAATGGCAGCAAAGCAAAACCGAAACAGGTTGGGGCACAGAGTGTGACTACGCTGTGGGCAGTGGCACCGGCACAGCCAGGCACTGATAATTAATTACTATTATGCAATGCAAGAGCTACGGTACAAACTGAACAAATGAGCAATGCACAACTGAGCAGTAGAGCGCAATGAAATCTAAGCAGCACAAATGAGCAATAGAGCGCTATGAAATTCAAGCAGCACAATTAAGTAATAGAGCGCTGTGGGATCCAAGCAGGCACCAATTCTTTAAGAGCACAAAGCAATGCGAGCGAGTCACAAAGATACCCAATGGAGACCATGGAGCGTGGGGAGCGACCGCTTCTGATAGAGTCAGGACGGTCACAGCGCTTCTGGAGACGGGGCGAGCCTTATCAGTCAGTGGGAGGGAGGAGCAGCTGGGAGGCCGGAGCGGGGTGGAGGGGACGGGCTCCGAGGCACAACAACAAAATGGCAGCAAAGCAAAACCGAAACAGGTTGGGGCACATAGTGTGACTATGCTGTGGGCAGTGGCACCGGCATAGTCAGGCACTGATAATTAATTACTATCATGCAATGCAAGCGCTACGGTACATACTGAACAAACGAGCAATGCACAACTGAGCAGTAGAGCGCAATGAAATCTAAGCAGCACAAATGAGCAATAGAGCGCTATGAAATTCAAGCAGCACAAATAAGCAATAGAGCCGTATGAGATCCAAGCAGGCACCAGTTCTTTAAGAGCAGAAAGCAATGCAAGCGAGGCACAACGATACCCAATGGAGACCAGGGAGCGTGGGGAGATACTGCTTCTCATAGAGTCAGGACGGTCACAGTGCTTCTGGAGACGGGGTGAGCCTTATCAGTCAGTGGGAGGGAGGAGCGGCTGGGAGGCGGGAGCGGGGTGGGGAGGACGGGCTCCGAGGCACAACAACAAAATGGCAGCAAAGCAAAACAGAAACAGGTTGGGGCACAGAGTGTGACTACGCAGTGGGCAGTGGCACCGGCATAGTCAGGCACTGATAATTATTACTATTATGCAATGCGAGCGCTATGGTACAAACTGAACAAACGAGCAATGCACAACTGAGCAGTAGAGCGCAATAATATCTAAGCAGCAGAAATGAGCAATAGAGCGCTATGAAATTCAAGCAGCACAAATAAGCAATAGAGCGCTATGAGATCCAAGCAGGCACCAATTCTTTAAGAGCACAAAGCAATGCGAGCGAGGCACAACGATACCCAATGGAGACCAGGGAGCGTGGGGAGCGACCGCTTCTGATAAAGTCAGGACGGTCACAGCGCTTCTGGAGACGAAGCGAGCCTTATCAGTCAGTGGGAGGGAGGAGCAGCTGGGAGGCGGGAGCGGGGTGGAGAGGACGGGCTCCGAGGCACAAGAACAAAATGGCAGCAAAGCAAAACCGAAACAGGTTGGGGCACAGAGTGTAACTACGCTGTGGGCAGTGGCACCGGCACAGTCAGTTACTGAAAATTAATTACTATTATGCAATGCGAGCGCTACGGTTCAAACTGAACAAACGAGCAATGCACAACTGAGCAGTAGAGAGCAATGAAATCTAAGCAGCACAAATGAGCAATAGAGTGCTATGAAATTCAAGCGGCACAAATAAGCAATAGAGCGCTATGAGATCCAAGCAGGCACCAATTCTTTAAGAGCACAAAGCAATGCGAGCGAGGCACAACGATACCCAATGGAGCTACTCACTTTCTACTACTCACTCTCTACTATTCACTCTCAACTACTTACTCTACTACTCTACTACTCACTCTCTACTACTCTCTCTCTACTACTCACTCTTTATTATTCACTCTCTATTACTCACTCTCCACTACTCACTCTCTACTACTCGCTCTCTTCTACTCTCTACTACTCACTCTCTACTACTCACTCTCTAATACTCTGTACTACTCTCTCTACTACTTACTATCTACTACTTACTCTCTACTACTCTACTACTCTACTACTCTCTACTACTCTCTCTACTACTCACTCTCTACTACTTTGCACTACTCTGTCTACTACTCTCTACTACTCTCTATCACTCACTCTCTACTACTATACGACTCACTCTATACTACTCTCTACTACTCTCTCTCTACTACTCACTCTCTACTACTCACTCTCTACTACTCACTCTACTTCTCTACTACTCACGCTCTACTACTCTCTCTCTTCTACTCACTCTCTACTACTCTCTACTGCTCACGCTCTACTACTCACTCTCTACTACTCGCTCTCTACTACTCTCTCTCCACTACTCACTCTTTACTACTCGCTCTCTACCACTCACTCTCTACTACTTGACTACTCTCTCTACTACTCACTCTCTACTACTCTAGCTAATACTGACTCTGTACTGCTCTCTACTACTCACTTTCTACTACACACCCTCTATTACTTGCTCTCTACTACTCTCTACTACTCACTCTCGACTACTCACTCTCTACTACTCCACTACTCTCTACTGCTCACTCTCTACTACTCTCTCTCTTCTACTCACTCTCTACTACTCACTCTGTACTACTCTCTACCACTTAGTCTCTACTACTCTCTACTACTCTCTCTACTACTCACTCTCTACTACTTTGCACTACTCTGTCTACTACTCTCTACTACTCTCTATCACTCACTCTCTACTACTATACGACTCACTCTATACTACTCTCTACTACTCTCTCTCTACTACTCACTCTCTACTACTCACTCTCTACTACTCACTCTACTTCTCTACTACTCACGCTCTACTACTCTCTCTCTTCTACTCACTCTCTACTACTCTCTACTGCTCACGCTCTACTACTCACTCTCTACTACTCGCTCTCTACTACTCTCTCTCCACTACTCACTCTTTACTACTCGCTCTCTACCACTTACTCTCTACTACTTGACTACTCTCTACTACTCTCTCTACTACTCACTCTCTACTACTCTAGCTAATACTGACTCTGTACTGCTCTCTACTACTCACTTTCTACTACACACCCTCTATTACTTGCTCTCTACTACTCTCTACTACTCACTCTCGACTACTCACTCTCTACTACTCCACTACTCTCTACTGCTCACTCTCTACTACTCTCTCTCTTCTACTCACTCTCTACTACTCACTCTGTACTACTCTCTACCACTTAGTCTCTACTACTCTCTACTACTCTCTCTACTACTCACTCTCTACTACTTTGCACTACTCTGTCTACTACTCTCTACTACTCTCTATCACTCACTCTCTACTACTATACGACTCACTCTATACTACTCTCTACTACTCTCTCTCTACTACTCACTCTCTACTACTCACTCTCTACTACTCACTCTACTTCTCTACTACTCACGCTCTACTACTCTCTCTCTTCTACTCACTCTCAACTACTCTCTACTGCTCACGCTCTACTACTCACTCTCTACTACTCGCTCTCTACTACTCTCTCTCCACTACTCACTCTTTACTACTCGCTCTCTACCACTCACTCTCTACTACTTGACTACTCTCTACTACTCTCTCTACTACTCACTCTCTACTACTCTAGCTAATACTGACTCTGTACTGCTCTCTACTACTCACTTTCTACTACACACCCTCTATTACTTGCTCTCTACTACTCTCTACTACTCACTCTCGACTACTCACTCTCTACTACTCCACTACTCTCTACTGCTCACTCTCTACTACTCTCTCTCTTCTACTCACTCTCTACTACTCACTCTCTACTACTCTCTACCACTTAGTCTCTACTGCTCTCTACTACTCACGCTTTACTACTCTCTCTCTACTACTCACTCTCTACTACTCGCTCTCTTCTACTCTCTACTACTCACTCTCTACTACTCACACTCTAATACTCTCTACTACTCTCTCTACTACTTACTCTCTACTACTTTACTACTCTCTACTACTTTCTCTACTACTCACTCTCTACTACTTTGTACTACTCTCTCCACTACTCTCTACTACTCTCTATCACTCACTCTCTACTACTGTACTACTCACTCTATACTACTCTCTACTACTCTCTCTCTACTACTCACTCTCTACTACTCACTCTCTACTACTCACTCTCAACTACTCACTCTACTACTCTCTACTACTCACTCTCCACTACTCTCTCTCTACTACTCAGTTTTTACTATTCACTCTCTATTACTCACTCTCCACTACTCACTCTCTATACTACTCGCTCTCTTCTACTCTCTACTACTCACTCTCTAATACTCTTCACTACTCTCTCTACTACTTACTCTCTACTACTTACTCTCTACTACTCTACTACTCTCTACTACTCTCTACTATTCACTCTCCACTACTTTGTACTACTCTCTCTACTACTCTCTACTACTCTCTATCACTCACTCTCTACTACTATACTACTCACTCTATACTACTCTCTCTCTACTATGCACTCTCTACTACTCACTAATTCTCTACTACTCACTCTCTACTACTCTCTCTCTTCTACTCACTCTCTACTACTCTCTACTGCTCTCGCTCTACTACTCACTCTCTACTACTCGCTCTCTACTACTCTCTCTCCACTACTCACTCTTTACTACTCGCTCTCTATTACTCACTCTCTACTACTCTACTACTCTCTACTACTCTCTCTACTACTCACTCTCTACTACTCTAGCTTATTGACTCTCTACTGCTCTCTACTACTCACTTTCTACTACACACCCTCTATCACTTGCTCTCTACTACTCTCTACTACTCACTCTACTATTCACTCTCAACTACTCACTCTCTACTACTCTGCTACTCTCTACTACTCACTCTCTACTAATCTCTCTCTTCTACTCACTCTCTACTACTCTCTACTACTCTCTACTACTCACGCTTTACTACTCTCTCTCTACTACTCACTCTCTACTATTCACTCTCTACTACTCTCTACGACTCACTCTCTACTACTCACTCTCTACTACTCTCTACTACTCACTCTCTACTACTCTCTACTACTCTCTCTGCTACTCAACATCTACTTTTCACTCCCCACTCACTCTCTACTTCTCACTCTCTACCACTCTCTACTACTTACTCTACTACGTTCTACTACTCACTCTCTACTACTCACTCTACTTCTCTACTACTCACTCTCTACTACTCTCTCTCTTCTACTCACTCTCTACTACTCTCTACTGCTCGCGCTCTACTACTCACTCTCTACTACTCATTCTCTACTACTCTCTCTCCACTACTCACTCTTTACTACTCGCTCTCTATTACTCACTCTCTACTACTCTACTACTCTCTACTACTCTCTCTACTACTCACTCTCTACTACTCTAGCTTATTGACTCTCTACTGCTCTCTACTACTCACTTTCTACTACACACCCTCTATTACTTGCTCTCTACTACTCTCTACT
Organism: Lissotriton vulgaris; assembly: GCF_964263255.1. Lineage (NCBI taxonomy): Eukaryota > Metazoa > Chordata > Amphibia > Caudata > Salamandridae > Lissotriton > Lissotriton vulgaris. Next base: position 1,850,201,523 of record NC_141685.1, read on the forward strand.
ACTCACTCTACTACTCACTCTTGACTACTCACTCTCTACTACTCCGCTACTCTCTACTACTCACTCTCTACTAATCTCTCTCTTCTACTCACTCTCTACAACTCTCTACCACTTAGTCTCTTCTACTCTCTACTACTCTCTACCACTCACGCTTTACTACTCTCTCTCTACTACTCACTCTTTATTATTCACTCTCTATTACTCACTCTCCACTACTCACTCTCTACTACTCGCTCTCTTCTACTCTCTACTACTTACTCTCTACTACTCACTCTCTACTACTCTACTACTCTACTACTCTCTACTACTCTCTCTACTACTCACTCTCTACTACTTTGTACTACTCTGTCTACTACTCTCTACTACTCTCTATCACTCACTCTCTACTACTATACGACTCACTCTATACTACTCTCTACTACTCTCTCTCTACTACTCACTCTCTACTACACACTCTCTACTACTCACTCTACTTCTCTACTACTCACTCTCTACTACTCTCTTTCTTCTTCTACTCACTCTCTACTACTCTCTACTGCTCAAGCTCTACTACTCACTCTCTACTACTCGCTCTCTACTACTCTCTCTCCACTACTCACTCTTTACTATTTGCTCTCTACCACTCACTCTCTACTACTCGACTACTCTCTACTACTCTCTCTACTACTCACTCTCTACTACTCTAGCTAATACTGACTCTGTACTGCTCTCTACTACTCACTTTCTACTACACACCCTCTATTACTTGCTCTCTACTACTCTCTACTACTCACTCTCGACTACTCACTCTCTACTACTCTTTCTCTTCTACTCACTCTCTACTACTCACTCTGTACTACTCTCTACCACTTAGTCTCTACTACTCTCTACTACTCACGCTTTCCTACTCTCTCTCTACTTCTCACTCTTTACTACTCGCTCTCTTCTACTCTCTACTACTCACTCTCTACTACTCACACTCTAATACTCTCTACTACTCTCTCTACTACTTACTCTCTACTACTCTACTACTCTCTACTACTTTCTCTACTACTCACTCTCTACTACTTTGTACTACTCTCTCCACTACTCTCTACTACTCTCTATCACTCACTCTCTACTACTGTACTACTCACTCTATACTACTCTCTACTACTCTCTCTCTCTACTACTCACTCTCTACTACTCACTCTCTACTACTCACTCTCTACTACTCACTCTCTACTACTCACTCTCAACTACTCACTCTACTACTCTCTACTACTCACTCTCTACTACTCTCTCTCTACTACTCACTCTTTAATATTCACTCTCTATTACTTACTCTCCACTACTCACTCTCTATACTACTCGCTCTCTTCTACTCTCTACTACTCACTCTCTAATACTCTTCACTACTCTCTCTACTACTTACTCTCTACTACTTACTCTCTACTACTCTACTACTCTCTACTACTCTCTCTACTATTCACTCTCCACTACTTTGTACTACTCTCTCTACTACTCTCTAATACTCTCTATCACTCACTCTCTACTACTATACTACTCACTCTATACTTCTCTCTCTCTACTATGCACTCTCTACTACTCACTAATTCTCTACTACTCACTCTCTACTACTCTCTCTCTTCTACTCACTCACTACTACTCTCTACTGCTCTCGCTCTACTACTCACTCTCTACTACTCTCTCTCCACTACTCACTCTTTACTACTCGCTCTCTATTACTCACTCTCTACTACTCTACTACTCTCTACTACTCTCTCTACTACTCACTCTCTACTACTCTAGCTTATTGACTCTCTACTGCTCTCTACTACTCACTTTCTACTACACACCCTCTATTACTTGCTCTCTACTACTCTCTACTACTCACTCTACTATTCACTCTCGACTACTCACTCTCTACTACTCCGCTACTCTCTACTACTCACTCTCTACCAATCTCTCTCTTCTACTCACTCTCTACAACTCTCTACCACTTAGTCTCTACTACACTCTACTACTCTCTACTACTCACGCTTTACTACTCTCTCTCTACTACTCACTCTCTACTATTCACTCTCTACTACTCTCTACTACTCACTCTCTACTACTCACTCTCTACTACTCTCTCTCTTCTACTCACTCTCTACTACTCTCTACCACTTAGTCTCTACTACTCTCTACTACTCACGCTTTACTACTCTCTCTCTACTACTCACTCTCTACTACTCGCTCTCTTCTACTCTCTACTACTCACTCTCTACTACTCACACTCTAATACTCTCTACTACTCTCTCTACTACTTACTCTCTACTACTCTACTACTCTCTACTACTTTCTCTACTACTCACTCTCTACTACTTTGTACTACTCTCTCCACTACTCTCTACTACTCTCTATCACTCACTCTCTACTACTGTACTACTCACTCTATACTACTCTCTACTACTCTCTCTCTACTACTCACTCTCTACTACTCACTCTCTGCTACTCACTCTACTACTCTCTACTACTCACTCTCTACTACTCTCTCTCTACTACTCACTCTTTACTATTCACTCTCTATTACTCACTCTCCACTTCTCACTCTCTATACTACTCACTCTCTTCTACTCTCTACTACTCACTCTCTAATACTCTTCACTACTCTCTCTACTACTTACTCTCTACTACTTACTCTCTACTACTCTACTACTCTCTACTACTCTCTCTACTACTCACTCTCCACTACTTTGTACTACTCTCTCTACTACTCTCTACTACTCTCTATCACTCTCTACTACTCACTCTAATTCTCTACTACTCACTCTCTACTACTCTCTCTCTTCTACTCACTCTCTACTACTCTCTACTGCTCTCGCTCTACTACTCACTCTCTACTACTCGCTCTCTACTACTCTCTCTCCACTACTCACTCTTTACTACTCGCTCTCTATTACTCACTCTCTACTACTCTACTACTCTCTACTACTCTCTCTACTACTCACTCTCTACTACTCTAGCTTATTGACTCTCTACTGCTCTCTACTACTCACTTTCTACTACACACCCTCTATTACTTGCTCTCTACTACTCTCTACTACTCACTCTACTACTCACTCTCGACTACTCACTCTCTACTACTCCGCTACTCTCTACTACTCACTCTCTACTAATCTCTCTCTTCTACTCACTCTCTACAACTCTCTACCACTTAGTCTCTACTACTCTCTACTACTCTCTACTACTCACGCTTTACTACTCTTTCTCTACTACTCACTCTCTACTATTCATTCTCTACTACTCTCTACTACTCACTCTCTACTACTCACTCTCTACTATTCTCTACTACTCACTCTCTACTACTCTCTACTATTCTCTCTGCTACTCAATATCTACTTTTCACTCCCCACTCACTCTCTACTTCTCACTCTCTACCACTCTCTACTACTTACTCTACTATGTTCTACTACTCACTCTCTACTACTCACTCTACTTCTCTACTACTCACTCTCTACTACTCTCTCTCTTCTACTCACTCTCTACTACTCTCTACTGCTCGCGCTCTACTACTCACTCTCTACTACTCGCTTCCTACTACTCTCTCTCCACTACTCACTCTTTGCTACTCGCTCTCTATTACTCACTCTCTACTACTCTACTACTCTCTACTACTCTCTCTACTACTCACTCTCTACTACTCTAGCTTATTGACTCTCTACTGCTCTCTACTACTCACTTTCTACTACACACCCTCTATTACTTGCTCTCTACTACTCTCTACTACTCAATCTACTACTCACTCTCGACTACTCACTCTCTACTACTCCGCTACTCTCTACTACTCACTCTCTACTAATCTCTCTCTTCTACTCACTCTCTAGAACTCTCTACCACTTAGTCTCTACTACTCTCTACTACTCTCTACTACTCACGCTTTACTACTCTCTCTCTACTACTCACTCTCTACTATTCACTCTCTACTACTCTCTACTACTCACTCTCTACTACTCACTCTCTACTACTCTCTACTACTCACTCTCTACTACTCTCTGCTACTCAATATCTACGTTTCACTCCCCACTCACTCTCTACTTCTCACTCTCTACCACTCTCTACTACTTACTCTACTACGTTCTACTACTCACTCTCTAATACTCACTCTCTACTACTCCCTACTCCTCAAACTCCCTACTATTCTATTTCTACTACTCTTTACTACTCTCAACTACTCACTCTCTACTACTTACTATCTACTGGTTTCTACTACTCACTCTCTACTACTCACTCTCTACTACTCTCTACTCCTCAAACTCTCTACTATTCTCTTTCTACTACTCTTTGCTACTCTCTACTACTCACTCTCTTCTTCTCACCCTACTCCTCACTCTACTACTCACTCTGCTACTCACTCTCTACTACTCACTCTCTACTACTCACTCTCTACTACTCTCTCTCTACTACTCTCTACTACTCACTCTCCACTACTGTCTACTACTCACTCTCTACTAGTCTCTCTCTACTACTCTTTACTACTCTCTACTACTCACTCTCTACTACTCCCTACTACTCACTCTCTGCTACTCACTCTACTACTCTCTACTACTCTCTACTACTCACTCTCTAATACTCTTTACTACTCTCTACTACTCACTTTCCACTACTCACTCTCCTACTCTCTACTACTCACTCTCTGCTACTCTCTCTGGTACTCTCTACTGCTCACTCTCTACTCTCTATTACTCACTCTCTACCGCTCTCTACCTCTCTCTACTACTCTCTACCTCTCTACCTCTACCTATCTACCTGTACACCTCTACACCTCTAGCCACTCTACCTCTCTCTACCTCTTTCTACACACACACATATGCACATACATATGTATTTATATATGTATGTTTATATTTATATATATATATACATATATATATATATATATATATATATATATATATATATATATATATATATATATATATATATATATATATATATATATATATATACATATATATATATATTCACTGAAAAACCATAGGTTATAGACCATATATAGGTAGGGATTAGCATTTTCAAAACCTTACTCGCACAAAACCATAGAAATTCGCATATATAGTTAGTTGCAATAACTATATATCGCGCACCCGCAATCCACTGCTGATGATGTCACATATTACATCATTCATGACATGGTCAGTGACATCACTAATGACATCACTGATGACATCATCCAGTGAATGTATTTTTCTTTAAAGTTAAAATATGTCTTACATATTGAAGAATGAGTGGATGTATAAGTGTCTGGATGAAGGATTTAGTAGGTGCATGACTGACTGTATGAGTGAGTGATTAAATGTGTCTCACTGAGTGCATGGGTTAGTGACTAAACTGTCTTAATTTGTGCATCATTATGTCTGTTGTTCTGTAAACTGCTGCATGTGTTAATCAGTAGCTATATGAGTAACTATATGGGTTATTGATTGGTTGCCCAAGTATTTGTATGGGAGACTGAGTATGTATGTGAGTGGCTGGGAGGTGTATGACTCTGTGCATAGATGTGTGAGCAGTTGATTCACTAGATGTATGGGTTCAAAAGTGCATGTGGAAACAGCTGTATGGGCGGTTGACTGTGTGCATGAGTGTATTGGTGAGTGAATGGATATCTCAGTGCTACATGTCAAAGTAAGTACATATGTAAAACACAGTACATGTGAGAGTTGACATATATAAATAACTGTGGATAAGAGCCAGTGCATGTGTGAGTGGCTGTATGGATCATTGTGAGCTTGTATCAGGGATTGTATAAGAGAGTAAATATGTGTTAGTATATGTTTGAATAAGTAAGGTGTGTATAACTGTATAGTTGAGGAAATGGAGGTGTGATTGATTCTTTGCATGACTGACTAGGTGTGTGAGTAACTCCATAGATGAGTGACAGTCTGTGAGTGTCTGCTAACACTGAGTGTATCTAAGGTTATATTAGAGTCTGAAGAGGTTCATCGTATTATCACATGAGTGATGTTATCAGTGATGTGATCAGTGATGTCATTTGAGATGTCATCAGTGATGTCATCAGTGATGTCATTTGAGATGTCATCAGTGATGTCATCAGAGATGTCACTGACCATGTCATGAATGATGTAATATGTGACATCATCAGCAGTGGATTGCGGGTACGCGATATATAGTTATTGCAACTAACTATATATGCGAATTTCTATGGTTTTGTGCGAGTAAGGTTTTGAAAATGCTAATCCCTAACTATATATGGTCTATAACCAATGGTTTTTTCAGTAAATTTTCAAGGTTTTGTAAATGCAAATTCCTAACTATATATGGTCTATAACCTATGGTTTTTTCAGTGAATTTCATTGGTTTTTTAAAAGCTAATATCTATAGCTGTAAAATATATTCTTTATTACGTGACGTATCACGTAGCCACGTGAGACGCCTCATGACGCGTCACATAAATGTGACGTATCGTCTCTGCAGCGCAAACAAAACCCGTAACGTAAGCGCGCCAGAGCACGCTTACAGATATATATATATTTTTTTTAACCTTAATTAGACAAAATCCACATGTGCACATATCTTGAGGCCTTGCAAAGGCACATCAAACAAACAGTCCCTACAATTTTGCCAAGTTTGGTGGAAATCTATTCCTTTAAATTTTATTTTAACTGTTTCTCTTGGTTTTCCCCTTGTTACGCTTACCGGAACGCTACCCGGTACGCAATCCGGACGCTCCAAAAACACAAGATGTCGGACTCCCGTTACGCTACCGTTTAGCTGCCCGGTTGGCGTACCGGGAAGCGCCTCTACCGCGAAAAATCACAATTTTTTATCTTTTTTCCTTTTTCCCTGCGGGGGACTTTAATATCCCCCTCATCAATCCTAGGGGGTCAGAAGGGGTCTACCCTGCCCCCTTTCCTTCATTTCCCCCTTCGTTTTTCACCACCTCTTGTCTCTCGATCCTACCGAGAGACAAGATGGCGGCCGCTCCAGACTGTTTACAAAGTTGACAGCCAATCAGCTTCTCCTCAGACTCCCGTTACGCTGCCGGTTAGCTGCCCAGTTAGCTTCCCGGTTCGCGTACCGGGACGCGCCTCTACGGCGAAAAATCGCAATTTTTTTTTTTTTTTTGCCCTGCGGGGCACTTTAATATCCCCCTCATCAATCCTAGGTGGTCAGGACGGGGTCTACCTTGCCCCCTTTCCTTCATTTCCCCCTTCGTTTTGGCCTCCTCTTGTCTCTCGATCCTACCGAGAGACAAGATGGCGGCCGCTCCGGACTGTTTAGAATGTTGACAGACACCGGACAGCCAATCAGCTTCGCTTTGCGAATAGTACGCGAACTAGTGCGCTATCCAGGACGCTGTCACAGATATATCTGTTTTTTAAAACGTTAATTTCTCAAAATCCACTGGAACACATATATTGAGACCCAGCAGAGGCACATCGGGCTAACAGTCCCTACAATTTTGCCAAGTTTCGTGTAAATCCATTCAGCCGTTCGAGCTAAAAGTGAGGCCAAACGCCCTATGGAAAAATGAATGGGAAAAACGCGTTTTGGGACCCCCCTTTTTTCTCGGCCCCCCCTTGACGAAACCCCCTCAAATTTTCAGGGGCTGATCAGAAACAAAATGTGCCATTTTCCTGAAAAATTCAGCCGATTCCGTCCACAAACCCCAAAGTTATTAGACATAGAATTTTCAAAAGTTCCATAGGGAAAAAATCCTAACTATATATACCTACTGGCGACCGCCAGTAGGTAATATATATATATATATATATATATAAATATATTCAAAAGTTCTCTTCCGATTTTCAGAGGTAGGGAGACGCACACAGTACACAGATTGCAGCAGCAACTTTATTGGCAGTATGAGGCACCTGACGCGTTTCGTTTATCCTTAAACTTCTTCAGAGGTGTGGCCTCAGTTTGTGGGAGTTCTCCGTGGGTTGCAGGTATGATTTTATACAATAATGCCGGCCCCCTGGTGGACACACCCATTGTCACCGTGAGCTCGGCATCCTGGTACCTGAAGTCCCACTAATGTTCATCGCTTCGTAACTCTCATGTTACTAGTTTTCCAAAGAGAGAGGTGTTTTCTTCCTCACTTCAGCGGAGTGCCGTGTGGATTGCAGTGATAATGTTTATGTCCTGGCATTACCAGTTTCCTCCTCACGTGGCTAACTCGGCATGCTGATTACTGCAATCCTTTATTGGCTCTCTGCACGTTGGTCCGTGAAATCTTTACTGTCTTGCCTGGGTCGTCCAAGTTTCGAGTATCCAGGTCTGTGTAGCTCCCTGTTGCTTCCCAGTCTTTAATGAGACTGCTAGGGATCCATACCCGACTCTGGTGTCAGGCGGCAGCCTATTTCCCCTAGTTTTTGGTTTCGCCAAGACTTGCTGTAGTGGTTCAGAGCGGGGAAATTTGCGGCGCTCTTGTTGGTGGTGCGTTGTCTCTGCGACAGAACCAGTCGCTCAATATTCAAAAGTTCTCTTCCGATTTTCAGAGGTAGGGAGACGCACACGGTACACTGAGAAGCCGCCCCACATGGGGAAAACTTCACGCACTACAATGCCCAGAGTGCCAAGTGATGGACACGCCCACTGAGGCCGGCAGTTGGAACTTATCAGGTGCGTGAAACAGTGCTTCTGGTGATTCTGTAAACTCCACTGAAGAAAGGAATCATACTTCCTGAAACGCGTCTGGTAAATTCATTGTTTACCGAGGTCTGAACTTGAAAGGTTGTCTGCCTGCAAAATACGAAATAAAGAAGAGTGCAATTACCTTCCTGAGGCCTCACTCCTTTGAGGGTAACCTGCTCGTTGGATTATGTACGGCTATGCCCAGCCGTGGAGCGGGGCCCACCGCAGGTCGGCGGGCCTGTTGCTGGCTACACTGTGGGCTGGCAGTCACAGGAGGAGGTCAAGCTACGGCGCCACACGCGGGGCGGTGCTGGCTTGCGCACAGATTTCATATTCGGAAAGCAGGGCTGATGTCAAGCAAGACAGTACCTCTACCCACTTGGGGATTTAATTTTAAATATTGACAGACACTGAGAAGCCGCCCCACATGGGGAAAACTTCACGTACTACAATGCCCAGAGTGCCAAGTGATGGACACACCCACTGAGGCCGGCAGTTGGAACTTATCAGGTGCGCAAATCAGTGCTGCTGGTGATCCTGTAAACGCCACTGAAGAAAGGAATCATACTTCCTGAAAAGCGTCTGGCAAATTCATTGTTTACCGAGGTCTGAACTTGAGAGGTTGTCTGCCTGCAAAATACGAAATAAAGAAGAGTGCAATTACCTTCCTGAGGCCTCATTCCTTTGAGGGTAACCTGCTCGTTGGATTATTTACGGCTATGCCCAGCCGTAGAGCGGGGCCCACCGTAGGCCGGCGGGCCTGTTGCTGGCTACACTGTGGGCTGGCAGTCACAGGAGGAGGTCAAGCTATGGCGCCACACGCAGGGCGGTGCCGTCTTGCGCACGGATTTCATATTCGGAAAGCAGGGCTGATGTCAAGCAAGACAGTACCTCTACCCACTTGGGGATTTAATTTTAAATATTGACAGACACTGAGAAGCCGCCCCACATGGGGAAAACTTCACGTACTACAATGCCCAGAGTGTCAAGTGATGGACACGCCCACTGAGGCCGGCAGTTGGAACTTATCAGGTGCGTGAAACAGTGCTTCTGGTGATCCTGTAAACGCCACTGAAGAAAGGAATCATACTTCCTGAAACGGGTCTTGCAAATTCATTGTTTACCGAGGTCTGAACTTGAGAGGTTGTCTGCCTGCAAAATACGAAATAAAGAAGAGTGCAATTACCTTCCTGAGGCCTCACTCCTTTGAGGGTAACCTGCTCGTTGGATTATTTACGGCTATGCCCAGCCGTGGAGCGGGGCCCACCGCAGGTCGGCGGACCTGTTGCTGGCTACACTGTGGGCTGGCAGTCACAGGAGGAGGTCAAGCTACGGTGCCACACGCAGGGCGGTGACGGCTTGCGCACGGATTTCATATTCGGAGAGCAGGGCTGATGTCAAGCAAGACAGTACCTCTACCCACTTGGGGATTTAATTTTAAATATTGACAGACACTGAGAAGCCGCCCCACATGGGGAAAACTTCACGTACTACAATGCCCAGAGTGTCAAGTGATGGACACGCCCACTGAGGCCGGCAGTTGGAACTTATCAGGTGCGTGAAACAGTGCTTCTGGTGATTCTGTAAACGCCACTGAAGAAAGGAATCATACTTCCTGAAACGGGTCTTGCAAATTCATTGTTTACCGAGGTCTGAACTTGAGAGGTTGTCTGCCTGCAAAATACGAAATAAAGAAGAGTGCAATTACCTTCCTGAGGCCTCACTCCTTTGAGGGTAACCTGCTCGTTGGATTATTTACGGCTATGCCCAGCCGTGGAGCGGGGCCCACCGCAGGTCGGCGGACCTGTTGCTGGCTACACTGTGGGCTGGCAGTCACAGGAGGAGGTCAAGCTACGGCGCCGCACGCAGGGCGGTGACGGCTTGCGCACGGATTTCATATTCGGAGAGCAGGGCTGATGTCAAGCAAGACAGTACCTCTACCCACTTGGGGATTTAATTTTAAATATTGACAGACACTGAGAAGCCGCCCCATATGGGGAAAACTTCACGTACTACAATGCCCAGAGTGCCAAGTGATGGACACGCCCACTGAGGCCGGCAGTTGGAACTTATCAGGTGCGTGAAACAGTGCTTCTGGTGATCCTGTAAACGCCACTGAAGAAAGGAATCATACTTCCTGAAACGGGTCTTGCAAATTCATTGTTTACCGAGGTCTGAACTTGAGAGGTTGTCTGCCTGCAAAATACGAAATAAAGAAGAGTGCAATTACCTTCCTGAGGCCTCACTCCTTTGAGGGTAACCTGCTCGTTGGATTATTTACGGCTATGCCCAGCCGTGGAGCGGGGCCCACCGCAGGTCGGCGGACCTGTTGCTGGCTACACTGTGGGCTGGCAGTCACAGGAGGAGGTCAAGCTACGGCGCCACACGCAGGGCGGTGCCGGCTTGCGCACGGATTTCATATTCGGAGAGCAGGGCTGATGTCAAGCAAGACAGTACCTCTACCCACTTGGGGATTTAATTTTAAATATTGACAGACACTGAGAAGCCGCCCCATATGGGGAAAACTTCACGTACTACAATGCCCAGAGTGCCAAGTGATGGACACGCCCACTGAGGCCGGCAGTTGGAACTTATCAGGTGCGTGAAACAGTGCTTCTGGTGATCCTGTAAACGCCACTGAAGAAAGGAATCATACTTCCTGAAACGGGTCTTGCAAATTCATTGTTTACCGAGGTCTGAACTTGAGAGGTTGTCTGCCTGCAAAATACGAAATAAAGAAGAGTGCAATTACCTTCCTGAGGCCTCACTCCTTTGAGGGTAACCTGCTCGTTGGATTATTTACGGCTATGCCCAGCCGTGGAGCGGGGCCCACCGCAGGTCGGCGGACCTGTTGCTGGCTACACTGTGGGCTGGCAGTCACAGGAGGAGGTCAAGCTACGGCGCCACACGCAGGGCGGTGCCGGCTTGCGCACGGATTTCATATTCGGAGAGCAGGGCTGATGTCAAGCAAGACAGTACCTCTACCCACTTGGGGATTTAATTTTAAATATTGACAGACACTGAGAAGCCGCCCCACATGGGGAAAACTTCACGTACTACAATGCCCAGAGTGCCAAGTGATGGACACGCCCACTGAGGCCGGCAGTTGGAACTTATCAGGTGCGTGAAACAGTGCTTCTGGTGATCCTGTAAACGCCACTGAAGAAAGGAATCATACTTCCTGAAACGCGTCTGGCAAATTAATTGTTTACCGAGGTCTGAACTTGAGAGGTTGTCTGCCTGCAAAATACGTAATAAAGAAGAGTGCAATTACCTTCCTGAGGCCTCACTCCTTTGAGGGTAACCTGCTCGTTGGATTATTTACGGCTATGCCCAGCCGTGGAGCGGGGCCCACCGCAGGTCGGCGGACCTGTTGCTGGCTACACTGTGGGCTGGCAGTCACAGGAGGAGGTCAAGCTACGGCGCCACACGCAGGGCGGTGCCGGCTTGCGCACGGATTTCATATTCGGAAATCAGGGCTGATGTCAAGCAAGACAGTACCTCTACCCACTTGGGGATTTAATTTTAAATATTGACAGACACTGAGAAGCCGCCCCACATGGGGAAAACTTCACGTACTACAATGCCCAGAGTGCCAAGTGATGGACACGCCCACTGAGGCCGGCAGTTGGAACTTATCAGGTGCGTGAAACAGTGCTTCTGGTGATCCTGTAAACGCCACTGAAGAAAGGAATCATACTTCCTGAAACGCGTCTGGAAAATTCATTGTTTACCGAGGTCTGAACTTGAGAGGTTGTCTGCCTGCAAAATACGAAATAAAGAAGAGTGCAATTACCTTCCTGAGGCCTCACTCCTTTGAGGGTAACCTGCTCGTTGGATTATTTACGGCTATGCCCAGCCGTGGAGCGGGGCCCACCGCAGGTCGGCGGACCTGTTGCTGGCTACACTGTGGGCTGGCAGTCACAGGAGGAGGTCAAGCTACGGCGCCACACGCAGGGCGGTGCCGGCTTGCGCACGGATTTCATATTCGGAGAGCAGGGCTGATGTCAAGCAAGACAGTACCTCTACCCACTTGGGGATTTAATTTTAAATATTGACAGACACTGAGAAGCCACCCCACATGGGGAAAACTTCACGTACTACAATGCCCAGAGTGCCAAGTGATGGACACGCCCACTGAGGCCGGCAGTTGGAACTTATCAGGTGCGTGAAACAGTGCTTCTGGTGATCCTGTAAAGGCCACTGAAGAAAGGAATCATACTTCCTGAAACGGGTCTTGCAAATTCATTGTTTACCGAGGTCTGAACTTGAGAGGTTGTCTGCCTGCAAAATACGAAATAAAGAAGAGTGCAATTACCTTCCTGAGGCCTCACTCCTTTGAGGGTAACCTGCTCGTTGGATTATGTACGGCTATGCCCAGCCGTGGAGCGGGGCCCACCGCAGGTCGGCGGGCCTGTTGCTGGCTACACTGTGGGCTGGCAGTCACAGGAGGAGGTCAAGCTAAGGCGCCACACGCGGGGCGGTGCTGGCTTGCGCACGGATTTCATATTCGGAAAGCAGGGCTGATGTCAAGCAAGACAGTACCTCTACCCACTTGGGGATTTAATTTTAAATATTGACAGACACTGAGAAGCCGCCCCACATGGGGAAAACTTCACGTACTACAATGCCCAGAGTGCCAAGTGATGGACACACCCACTGAGGCCGGCAGTTGGAACTTATCAGGTGCGCGAATCAGTGCTTCTGGTGATCCTGTAAACGCCACTGAAGAAAGAATTCATACTTCCTGAAAAGCGTCTGGCAAATTCATTGTTTACCGAGGTCTGAACTTGAGAGGTTGTCTGCCTGCAAAATACGAAATAAAGAAGAGTGCAATTACCTTCCTGAGGCCTCACTCCTTTGAGGGTAACCTGCTCGTTGGATTATTTACGGCTATGCCCAGCCGTGGAACGGGGCCCACCGCAGGTCGGCGGACCTGTTGCTGGCTACACTGTGGGCTGGCAGTCACAGGAGGAGGTCAAGCTACGGCGCCACACGCAGGGCAGTGACGGCTTGCGCACGGATTTCATATTCGGAGAGCAGGGCTGATGTCAAGCAAGACAGTACCTCTACCCACTTGGGGATTTAATTTTAAATATTGACAGACACTGAGAAGCCGCCCCATATGGGGAAAACTTCACGTACTACAATGCCCAGAGTGCCAAGTGATGGACACGCCCACTGAGGCCGGCAGTTGGAACTTATCAGGTGCGTGAAACAGTGCTTCTGGTGATCCTGTAAACGCCACTGAAGAAAGGAATCATACTTCCTGAAACGGGTCTTGCAAATTCATTGTTTACCGAGGTCTGAACTTGAGAGGTTGTCTGCCTGCAAAATACGAAATAAAGAAGAGTGCAATTACCTTCCTGAGGCCTCACTCCTTTGAGGGCAACCTGCTCGTTGGATTATTTACGGCTATGCCCAGCCGTGGAGCGGGACCCACCGCAGGTCGGCGGACCTGTTGCTGGCTACACTGTGGGCTGGCAGTCACAGGAGGAGGTCAAGCTATGGCGCCACGCGCAGGGCGGTGCCGGCTTGCGCACGGATTTCATATTCGGAGAGCAGGGCTGATGTCAAGCAAGAGAGTACCTCTACCCACTTGGGGATTTAATTTTAAATATTGACAGACACTGAGAAGCCGCCCCACATGGGGAAAACTTCACGTACTACAATGCCCAGAGTGCCAAGTGATGGACACGCCCACTGAGGCCGGCAGTTGGAACTTATCAGGTGCGTGAAACAGTGCTTCTGGTGATCCTGTAAACGCCACTGAAGAAAGGAATCATACTTCCTGAAACGCGTCTTGCAAATTCATTGTTTACCGAGGTCTGAACTTGAGAGGTTGTCTGCCTGCAAAATACGTAATAAAGAAGAGTGCAATTACCTTCCTGAGGCCTCACTCCTTTGAGGGTAACCTGCTCGCTGGATTATTTACAGCTATGCCCAGCCGTGGAGCGGGGCCCACCGCAGGTCGGCGGACCTGTTGCTGGCTACACTGTGGGCTGGCAGTCACAGGAGGAGGTCAAGCTACGGCGCCACACGCAGGGCGGTGCCGGCTTGCGCACGGATTTCATATTCGGAGAGCAGGGCTGATGTCAAGCAAGACAGTACCTCTACCCACTTGGGGATTTAATTTTAAATATTGACAGACACTGAGAAGCCACCCCACATGGGGAAAACTTCACGTACTACAATGCCCAGAGTGCCAAGTGATGGACACGCCCACTGAGGCCGGCAGTTGGAACTTATCAGGTGCGTGAAACAGTGCTTCTGGTGATCCTGTAAAGGCCACTGAAGAAAGGAATCATACTTCCTGAAACGGGTCTTGCAAATTCATTGTTTACCGAGGTCTGAACTTGAGAGGTTGTCTGCCTGCAAAATACGAAATAAAGAAGAGTGCAATTACCTTCCTGAGGCCTCACTCCTTTGAGGGTAACCTGCTCGTTGGATTATTTACGGCTATGCCCAGCCATGGAGCGGGGCCCACCGCAGGTCGGCGGACCTGTTGTTGGCTACACTGTGGGCTGGCAGTCACAGGAGGAGGTCAAGCTACGGCGCCACACGCAGGGCGGTGCCGGCTTGCGCACGGATTTCATATTCGGAGAGCAGGGCTGATGTCAAGCAAGACAGTACCTCTACCCACTTGGGGATTTAATTTTAAATATTGACAGACACTGAGAAGCCGCCCCACATGGGGAAAACTTCACGTACTACAATGCCCAGAGTGCCAAGTGATGGACACGCCCACTGAGGCCGGCAGTTGGAACTTATCAGGTGCGTGAAACAGTGCTTCTGGTGATCCTGTAAACGCCACTGAAGAAAGGAATCATACTTCCTGAAACGCGTCTGGCAAATTCATTGTTTACCGAGGTCTGAACTTGAGAGGTTGTCTGCCTGCAAAATACGTAATAAAGAAGAGTGAAATTACCTTCCTGAGGCCTCACTCCTTTGAGGGTAACCTGCTCGTTGGATTATTTACGGCTATGCCCAGCCATGGAGCGGGGCCCACCGCAGGTCGGCGGACCTGTTGCTGGCTACACTGTGGGCTGGCAGTCACAGGAGGAGGTCAAGCTACGGCGCCACACGCAGGGCGGTGCCGGCTTGCGCACGGATTTCATATTCGGAAATCAGGGCTGATGTCAAGCAAGACAGTACCTCTACCCACTTGGGGATTTAATTTTAAATATTGACAGACACTGAGAAGCCGCCCCACATGGGGAAAACTTCACGTACTACAATGCCCAGAGTGCCAAGTGATGGACACGCCCACTGAGGCCGGCAGTTGGAACTTATCAGGTGCGTGAAACAGTGCTTCTGGTGATCCTGTAAACGCCACTGAAGAAAGGAATCATACTTCCTGAAACGGGTCTTGCAAATTCATTGTTTACCGAGGTCTGAACTTGAGAGGTTGTCTGCCTGCAAAATACGAAATAAAGAAGAGTGCAATTACCTTCCTGAGGCCTCACTCCTTTGAGGGTAACCTGCTCGTTGGATTATTTACGGCTATGCCCAGCCGTGGAGCGGGGCCCACCGCAGGTCGGCGGACCTGTTGCTGGCTACACTGTGGGCTGGCAGTCACAGGAGGAGGTCAAGCTACGGCGCCACACGCAGGGCGGTGCCGGCTTGCGCACGGATTTCATATTCAGAAATCAGGGCTGATGTCAAGCAAGACAGTACCTCTACCCACTTGGGGATTTAATTTTAAATATTGACAGACACTGAGAAGCCGCCCCACATGGGGAAAACTTCACATACTACAATGCCCAGAGGGCCAAGTGATGGACACGCCCACTGAGGCCGGCAGTTGGAACTTATCAGGTGCGTGAAACAGTGCTTCTGGTGATCCTGTAAACGCCACTGAAGAAAGGAATCATACTTCCTGAAACGCGTCTGGAAAATTCATTGTTTACCGAGGTCTGAACTTGAGAGGTTGTCTGCCTGCAAAATACGAAATAAAGAAGAGTGCAATTACCTTCCTGAGGCCTCACTCCTTTGAGGGTAACCTGCTCATTGGATTATTTACGGCTATGCCCAGCCGTGGAGCGGGGCCCACCGCAGGTCGGCGGACCTGTTGCTGGCTACACTGTGGGCTGGCAGTCACAGGAGGAGGTCAAGCTACGGCGCCACACGCAGGGCGGTGCCGGCTTGCGCACGGATTTCATATTCAGAGAGCAGGGCTGATGTCAAGCAAGACAGTACCTCTACCCACTTGGGGATTTAATTTTAAATATTGACAGACACTGAGAAGCCGCCCCACATGGGGAAAACTTCACGTACTACAATGCCCAGAGTGCCAAGTGATGGACACGCCCACTGAGGCCGGCAGTTGGAACTTATCAGGTGCGTGAAACAGTGCTTCTGGTGATCCTGTAAACGCCACTGAAGAAAGGAATCATACTTCCTGAAACGCGTCTGGCAAATTCATTGTTTACCGAGGTCTGAACTTGAGAGGTTGTCTGCCTGCAAAATACGTAATAAAAAAGAGTGCAATTACCTTCCTGAGGCCTCACTCCTTTGAGGGTAACCTGCTCGTTGGATTATTTACGGCTATGCCCAGCCGTGGAGCGGGGCCCACCGCAGGTCGGCGGACCTGTTGCTGGCTACACTGTGGGCTGGCAGTCACAGGAGGAGGTCAAGCTACGGCGCCACACGCAGGGCGGTGCCGGCTTGCGCACGGATTTCATATTCGGAAATCAGGGCTGATGTCAAGCAAGACAGTACCTCTACCCACTTGGGGATTTAATTTTAAATTTTGACAGACACTGAGAAGCCGCCCCACATGGGGAAAACTTCACGTACTACAATGCCCAGAGTGCCAAGTGATGGACACGCCCACTGAGGCCGGCAGTTGGAACTTATCAGGTGCGTGAAACAGTGCTTCTGGTGATCCTGTAAAGGCCACTGAAGAAAGGAATCATACTTCCTGAAACGGGTCTTGCAAATTCATTGTTTACCGAGGTCTGAACTTGAGAGGTTGTCTGCCTGCAAAATACGAAATAAAGAAGAGTGCAATTACCTTCCTGAGGCCTCACTCCTTTGAGGGTAACCTGCTCGTTGGATTATTTACGGCTATGCCCAGCCGTGGAGCGGGGCCCACCGCAGGTCGGTGGACCTGTTGCTGGCTACACTGTGGGCTGGCAGTCACAGGAGGAGGTCAAGCTACAGCGCCACACGCAGGGCGGTGCCGGCTTGCGCACGGATTTCATATTCGGAGAGCAGGGCTGATGTCAAGCAAGACAGTACCTCTACCCACTTGGGGATTTAATTTTAAATATTGACAGACACTGAGAAGCCGCCCCACATGGGGAAAACTTCACGTACTACAATGCCCAGAGTGCCAAGTGATGGACACGCCCACTGAGGCCGGCAGTTGGAACGTATCAGGTGCGTGAAACAGTGCTTCTGGTGATCCTGTAAACGCCACTGAAGAAAGGAATCATACTTCTTGAAACGCGTCTGGCAAATTCATTGTTTACCGAGGTCTGAACTTGAGAGGTTGTCTGCCTGCAAAATACGTAATAACAAAGAGTGCAATTACCTTCCTGAGGCCTCACTCCTTTGAGGGTAACCTGCTCGTTGGATTATTTACGGCTATGCCCAGCCGTGGAGCGGGGCCCACCGCAGGTCGGCGGACCTGTTGCTGGCTACACTGTGGGCTGGCAGTCACAGGAGGAGGTCAAGCTACGGCGCCACACGCAGGGCGGTGCCGGCTTGCGCACGGATTTCATATTCGGAAATCAGGGCTGATGTCAAGCAAGACAGTACCTCTACCCACTTGGGGATTTAATTTTAAATATTGACAGACACTGAGAAGCCGCCCCACATGGGGAAAACTTCACGTACTACAATGCCCAGAGTGCCAAGTGATGGACACGCCCACTGAGGCCGGCAGTTGGAACTTATCAGGTGCGTGAAACAGTGCTTCTGGTGATCCTGTAAACGCCACTGAAGAAAGGAATCATACTTCCTGAAACGGGTCTTGCAAATTCATTGTTTACCGAGGTCTGAACTTGAGAGGTTGTCTGCCTGCAAAATACGAAATAAAGAAGAGTGCAATTACCTTCCTGAGGCCTCACTCCTTTGAGGGTAACCTGCTCGTTGGATTATTTACGGCTATGCCCAGCCGTGGAGCGGGGCCCACCGCAGGTCGGCAGACCTGTTGCTGGCTACACTGTGGGCTGGCAGTCACAGGAGGAGGTCAAGCTACGGCGCCACACGCAGGGCGGTGCCGGCTTGCGCACGGATTTCATATTCAGAGAGCAGGGCTGATGTCAAGCAAGACAGTACCTCTACCCACTTGGGGATTTAATTTTAAATATTGACAGACACTGAGAAGCCGCCCCACATGGGGAAAACTTCACGTACTACAATGCCCAGAGTGCCAAGTGATGGACACGCCCACTGAGGCCGGCAGTTGGAACTTATCAGGTGCGTGAAACAGTGCTTCTGGTGATCCTGTAAACGCCACTGAAGAAAGGAATCATACTTCCTGAAACGCGTCTGGCAAATTCATTGTTTACCGAGGTCTGAACTTGAGAGGTTGTCTGCCTGCAAAATACGTAATAAAAAAGAGTGCAATTACCTTCCTGAGGCCTCACTCCTTTGAGGGTAACCTGCTCGTTGGATTATTTACGGCTATGCCCAGCCGTGGAGCGGGGCCCACCGCAGGTCGGCGGACCTGTTGCTGGCTACACTGTGGGCTGGCAGTCACAGGAGGAGGTCAAGCTACGGCGCCACACGCAGGGCGGTGCCGGCTTGCGCACGGATTTCATATTCGGAAATCAGGGCTGATGTCAAGCAAGACAGTACCTCTACCCACTTGGGGATTTAATTTTAAATTTTGACAGACACTGAGAAGCCGCCCCACATGGGGAAAACTTCACGTACTACAATGCCCAGAGTGCCAAGTGATGGACACGCCCACTGAGGCCGGCAGTTGGAACTTATCAGGTGCGTGAAACAGTGCTTCTGGTGATCCTGTGAAGGCCACTGAAGAAAGGAATCATACTTCCTGAAACGGGTCTTGCAAATTCATTGTTTACCGAGGTCTGAACTTGAGAGGTTGTCTGCCTGCAAAATACGAAATAAAGAAGAGTGCAATTACCTTCCTGAGGCCTCACTCCTTTGAGGGTAACCTGCTCGTTGGATTATTTACGGCTATGCCCAGCCGTGGAGCGGGGCCCACCGCAGGTCGGCGGACCTGTTGCTGGCTACACTGTGGGCTGGCAGTCACAGGAGGAGGTCAAGCTACAGCGCCACACGCAGGGCGGTGCCGGCTTGCGCACGGATTTCATATTCGGAGAGCAGGGCTGATGTCAAGCAAGACAGTACCTCTACCCACTTGGGGATTTAATTTTAAATATTGACAGACACTGAGAAGCCGCCCCACATGGGGAAAACTTCACGTACTACAATGCCCAGAGTGCCAAGTGATGGACACGCCCACTGAGGCCGGCAGTTGGAACGTATCAGGTGCGTGAAACAGTGCTTCTGGTGATCCTGTAAACGCCACTGAAGAAAGGAATCATACTTCTTGAAACGCGTCTGGCAAATTCATTGTTTACCGAGGTCTGAACTTGAGAGGTTGTCTGCCTGCAAAATACGTAATAACAAAGAGTGCAATTACCTTCCTGAGGCCTCACTCCTTTGAGGGTAACCTGCTCGTTGGATTATTTACGGCTATGCCCAGCCGTGGAGCGGGGCCCACCGCAGGTCGGCGGACCTGTTGCTGGCTACACTGTGGGCTGGCAGTCACAGGAGGAGGTCAAGCTACGGCGCCACACGCAGGGCGGTGCCGGCTTGCGCACGGATTTCATATTCGGAAATCAGGGCTGATGTCAAGCAAGACAGTACCTCTACCCACTTGGGGATTTAATTTTAAATATTGACAGACACTGAGAAGCCGCCCCACATGGGGAAAACTTCACGTACTACAATGCCCAGAGTGCCAAGTGATGGACACGCCCACTGAGGCCGGCAGTTGGAACTTATCAGGTGCGTGAAACAGTGCTTCTGGTGATCCTGTAAACGCCACTGAAGAAAGGAATCATACTTCCTGAAACGGGTCTTGCAAATTCATTGTTTACCGAGGTCTGAACTTGAGAGGTTGTCTGCCTGCAAAATACGAAATAAAGAAGAGTGCAATTACCTTCCTGAGGCCTCACTCCTTTGAGGGTAACCTGCTCGTTGGATTATTTACGGCTATGCCCAGCCGTGGAGCGGGGCCCACCGCAGGTCGGCAGACCTGTTGCTGGCTACACTGTGGGCTGGCAGTCACAGGAGGAGGTCAAGCTACGGCGCCACACGCAGGGCGGTGCCGGCTTGCGCACGGATTTCATATTCAGAGAGCAGGGCTGATGTCAAGCAAGACAGTACCTCTACCCACTTGGGGATTTAATTTTAAATATTGACAGACACTGAGAAGCCGCCCCACATGGGGAAAACTTCACGTACTACAATGCCCAGAGTGCCAAGTGATGGACACGCCCACTGAGGCCGGCAGTTGGAACTTATCAGGTGCGTGAAACAGTGCTTCTGGTGATCCTGTAAACGCCACTGAAGAAAGGAATCATACTTCCTGAAACGCGTCTGGCAAATTCATTGTTTACCGAGGTCTGAACTTGAGAGGTTGTCTGCCTGCAAAATACGTAATAAAAAAGAGTGCAATTACCTTCCTGAGGCCTCACTCCTTTGAGGGTAACCTGCTCGTTGGATTATTTACGGCTATGCCCAGCCGTGGAGCGGGGCCCACCGCAGGTCGGCGGACCTGTTGCTGGCTACACTGTGGGCTGGCAGTCACAGGAGGAGGTCAAGCTACGGCGCCACACGCAGGGCGGTGCCGGCTTGCGCACGGATTTCATATTCGGAAATCAGGGCTGATGTCAAGCAAGACAGTACCTCTACCCACTTGGGGATTTAATTTTAAATTTTGACAGACACTGAGAAGCCGCCCCACATGGGGAAAACTTCACGTACTACAATGCCCAGAGTGCCAAGTGATGGACACGCCCACTGAGGCCGGCAGTTGGAACTTATCAGGTGCGTGAAACAGTGCTTCTGGTGATCCTGTGAAGGCCACTGAAGAAAGGAATCATACTTCCTGAAACGGGTCTTGCAAATTCATTGTTTACCGAGGTCTGAACTTGAGAGGTTGTCTGCCTGCAAAATACGAAATAAAGAAGAGTGCAATTACCTTCCTGAGGCCTCACTCCTTTGAGGGTAACCTGCTCGTTGGATTATTTACGGCTATGCCCAGCCGTGGAGCGGGGCCCACCGCAGGTCGGCGGACCTGTTGCTGGCTACACTGTGGGCTGGCAGTCACAGGAGGAGGTCAAGCTACAGCGCCACACGCAGGGCGGTGCCGGCTTGCGCACGGATTTCATATTCGGAGAGCAGGGCTGATGTCAAGCAAGACAGTACCTCTACCCACTTGGGGATTTAATTTTAAATATTGACAGACACTGAGAAGCCGCCCCACATGGGGAAAACTTCACGTACTACAATGCCCAGAGTGCCAAGTGATGGACACGCCCACTGAGGCTGGCATTTGGAACTTATCAGGTGCGTGAAACAGTGCTTCTGGTGATCCTGTAAACGCCACTGAAGAAAGGAATCATACTTCTTGAAACGCGTCTGGCAAATTCATTGTTTACCGAGGTCTGAACTTGAGAGGTTGTCTGCCTGCAAAATACGTAATAAAGAAGAGTGCAATTACCTTCCTGAGGCCTCACTCCTTTGAGGGTAACCTGCTCGTTGGATTATTTACGGCTATGCCCAGCCGTGGAGCGGGGCCCACCGCAGGTCGGCGGACCTGTTGCTGGCTACACTGTGGGCTGGCAGTCACAGGAGGAGGTCAAGCTACGGCGCCACACGCAGGGCGGTGCCGGCTTGCGCACGGATTTCATATTCGGAAATCAGGGCTGATGTCAAGCAAGACAGTACCTCTACCCACTTGGGGATTTAATTTTAAATATTGACAGACACTGAGAAGCCGCCCCACATGGGGAAAACTTCACGTACTACAATGCCCAGAGTGCCAAGTGATGGACACGCCCACTGAGGCCGGCAGTTGGAACTTATCTTGTGCGTGAAACAGTGCTTCTGGTGATCCTGTAAACGCCACTGAAGAAAGGAATCATACTTCCTGAAACGCGTCTGGAAAATTCATTATTTACCGAGGTCTGAACTTGAGAGGTTGTCTGCCTGCAAAATACGAAATAAAGAAGAGTGCAATTACCTTCCTGAGGCCTCACTCCTTTGAGGGTAACCTGCTCATTGGATTATTTACGGCTATGCCCAGCCGTGGAGCGGGGCCCACCGCAGGTCAGCGGACCTGTTGCTGGCTACACTGTGGGCTGGCAGTCACAGGAGGAGGGCAAGCTACGGCGCCACACGCAGGGCGGTGCCGGCTTGCGCACGGATTTCATATTCGGAGAGCAGGGCTGATGTCAAGCAAGACAGTACCTCTACCCATTTGGGGATTTAATTTTAAATATTGACAGACACTGAGAAGCCGCCCCACATGGGGAAAACTTCACGTACTACAATGCCCAGAGTGCCAAGTGATGGACACGCCCACTGAGGCCGGCAGTTGGAACTTATCAGGTGCGTGAAACAGTGCTTCTGGTGATCCTGTAAAGGCCACTGAAGAAAGGAATCATACTTCCTGAAACGGGTCTTGCAAATTCATTGTTTACCGAGGTCTGAACTTGAGAGGTTGTCTGCCTGCAAAATACGAAATAAAGAAGAGTGCAATTACCTTCCTGAGGCCTCACTCCTTTGAGGGTAACCTGCTCGTTGGATTATTTACGGCTATGCCCAGCCATGGAGCGGGGCCCACCGCAGGTCGGCGGACCTGTTGCTGGCTACACTGTGGGCTGGCAGTCACAGGAGGAGGTCAAGCTACGGCGCCACACGCAGGGCGGTGCCGGCTTGCGCACGGATTTCATATTCGGAAATCAGGGCTGATGTCAAGCAAGACAGTACCTCTACCCACTTGGGGATTTAATTTTAAATATTGACAGACACTGAGAAGCCGCCCCACATGGGGAAAACTTCACGTACTACAATGCCCAGAGTGCCAAGTGATGGACACGCCCACTGAGGCCGGCAGTTGGAACTTATCAGGTGCGAGAAACAGTGCTTCTGGTGATCCTGTAAACGCCACTGAAGAAAGGAATCATACTTCCTGAAACGGGTCTTGCAAATTCATTGTTTACCGAGGTCTGAACTTGAGAGGTTGTCTGCCTGCAAAATACGAAATAAAGAAGAGTGCAATTACCTTCCTGAGGCCTCACTCCTTTGAGGGTAACCTGCTCGTTGGATTATTTACGGCTATGCCCAGCCGTGGAGCGGGGCCCACCGCAGGTCGGCGGACCTGTTGCTGGCTACACTGTGGGCTGGCAGTCACAGGAGGAGGTCAAGCTACGGCGCCACACGCAGGGCGGTGCCGGCTTGCGCACGGATTTCATATTCAGAGAGCAGGGCTGATGTCAAGCAAGACAGTACCTCTACCCACTTGGGGATTTAATTTTAAATATTGACAGACACTGAGAAGCCACCCCACATGGGGAAAACTTCACGTACTACAATGCCCAGAGTGCCAAGTGATGGACACGCCCACTGAGGCCGGCAGTTGGAACTTATCAGGTGCGTGAAACAGTGCTTCTGGTGATCCTGTAAACGCCACTGAAGAAAGGAATCATACTTCCTGAAACGCGTCTGGCAAATTCATTGTTTACCGAGGTCTGAACTTGAGAGGTTGTCTGCCTGCAAAATACGTAATAAAAAAGAGTGCAATTACCTTCCTGAGGCCTCACTCCTTTGAGGGTAACCTGCTCGTTGGATTATTTACGGCTATGCCCAGCCGTGGAGCGGGGCCCACCGCAGGTTGGCGGACCTGTTGCTGGCTACACTGTGGGCTGGCAGTCACAGGAGGAGGTCAAGCTACGGCGCCACACGCAGGGCGGTGCCGGCTTGCGCACGGATTTCATATTCGGAAATCAGGGCTGATGTCAAGCAAGACAGTACCTCTACCCACTTGGGGATTTAATTTTAAATTTTGACAGACACTGAGAAGCCGCCCCACATGGGGAAAACTTCACGTACTACAATGCCCAGAGTGCCAAATGATGGACACGCCCACTGAGGCCGGCAGTTGGAACTTATCTTGTGCGTGAAACAGTGCTTCTGGTGATCCTGTAAACGCCACTGAAGAAAGGAATCATACTTCCTGAAACGGGTCTTGCAAATTCATTGTTTACCGAGGTCTGAACTTGAGAGGTTGTCTGCCTGCAAAATACGTAATAAAGAAGAGTGCAATTACCTTCCTGAGGCCTCACTCCTTTGAGGGTAACCTGCTCGTTGGATTATTTACGGCTATGCCCAGCCGTGGAGCGGGGCCCACCGCAGGTCGGCGGACCTGTTGCTGGCTACACTGTGGGCTGGCAGTCACAGGAGGAGGTCAAGCTACGGCGCCACACGCAGGGCGGTGACGGCTTGCGCACGGATTTCATATTCGGAGAGCAGGGCTGATGTCAAGCAAGACAGTACCTCTACCCACTTGGGGATTTAATTTTAAATATTGACAGACACTGAGAAGCCGCCCCACATGGGGAAAACTTCACGTACTACAATGCCCAGAGTGCCAAGTGATGGACACGCCCACTGAGGCCGGCAGTTGGAACTTATCAGGTGCGTGAAACAGTGCTTCTGGTGATCCTGTAAACGCCACTGAAGAAAGGAATCATACTTCCTGAAACGCGTCTGGCAAATTCATTGTTTACCGAGGTCTGAACTTGAGAGGTTGTCTGCCTGCAAAATACGTAATAAAGAAGAGTGCAATTACCTTCCTGAGGCCTCACTCCTTTGAGGGTAACCTGCTCGTTGGATTATTTACGGCTATGCCCAGCCGTGGAGCGGGGCCCACCGCAGGTCGGCGGACCTGTTGCTGGCTACACTGTGGGCTGGCAGTCACAGGAGGAGGTCAAGCTACGGCGCACACGCAGGGCGGTGCCGGCTTGCGCACGGATTTCATATTCAGAAATCAGGGCTGATGTCAAGCAAGACAGTACCTCTACACACTTGGGGATTTAATTTTAAATATTGACAGACACTGAGAAGCCGCCCCACATGGGGAAAACTTCACGTACTACAATGCCCAGAGTGCCAAGTGATGGACACGCCCACTGAGGCCGGCAGTTGGAACTTATCAGGTGCGTGAAACAGTGCTTCTGGTGATCCTGTAAACGCCACTGAAGAAAGGAATCATACTTCCTGAAACGCGTCTGGAAAATTCATTGTTTACCGAGGTCTGAACTTGAGAGGTTGTCTGCCTGCAAAATACGAAATAAAGAAGAGTGCAATTACCTTCCTGAGGCCTCACTCCTTTGAGGGTAACCTGCTCGTTGGATTATTTACGGCTATGCCCAGCCGTGGAGCGGGGCCCACCGCAGGTCGGCGGACCTGTTGCTGGCTACACTGTGGGCTGGCAGTCACAGGAGGAGGTCAAGCTACGGCGCCACACACAGGGCGGTGCCGGCTTGCGCACGGATTTCATATTCGGAGAGCAGGGCTGATGTCAAGCAAGACAGTACCTCTACCCACTTGGGGTTTTAATTTTAAATATTGACAGACACTGAGAAGCCACCCCACATGGGGAAAACTTCACGTACTACAATGCCCAGAGTGCCAAGTGATGGACACGCCCACTGAGGCCGGCAGTTGGAACTTATCAGGTGCGTGAAACAGTGCTTCTGGTGATACTGTAAAGGCCACTGAAGAAAGGAATCATACTTCCTGAAACGGGTCTTGCAAATTCATTGTTTACCGAGGTCTGAACTTGAGAGGTTGTCTGCCTGCAAAATACGAAATAAAGAAGAGTGCAATTACCTTCCTGAGGCCTCACTCCTTTGAGGGTAACCTGCTCGTTGGATTATCTACGGCTATGCCCAGCCATGGAGCGGGGCCCACCGCAGGTCGGTGGACCTGTTGCTGGCTACACTGTGGGCTGGCAGTCACAGGAGGAGGTCAAGCTACGGCGCCACACGCAGGGCGGTGCCGGCTTGCGCACGGATTTCATATTCGGAAATCAGGGCTGATGTCAAGCAAGACAGTACCTCTACCCACTTGCGGATTTAATTTTAAATTTTGACAGACACTGAGAAGCCGCCCCACATGGGGAAAACTTCACGTACTACAATGCCCAGAGTGCCAAATGATGGACACGCCCACTGAGGCCGGCAGTTGGAACTTATCTTGTGCGTGAAACAGTGCTTCTGGTGATCCTGTAAACGCCACTGAAGAAAGGAATCATACTTCCTGAAACGGGTCTTGCAAATTCATTGTTTACCGAGGTCTGAACTTGAGAGGTTGTCTGCCTGCAAAATACGTAATAAAGAAGAGTCGAATTACCTTCCTGAGGCCTCACTCCTTTGAGGGTAACCTGCTCGTTGGATTATTTACGGCTATGCCCAGCCGTGGAGCGGGGCCCACCGCAGGTCGGCGGACCTGTTGCTGGCTACACTGTGGGCTGGCAGTCACAGGAGGAGGTCAAGCTACGGCGCCACACGCAGGGCGGTGACGGCTTGCGCACGGATTTCATATTCGGAGAGCAGGGCTGATGTCAAGCAAGACAGTACCTCTACCCACTTGGGGATTTAATTTTAAATATTGACAGACACTGAGAAGCCGCCCCACATGGGGAAAACTTCACGTACTACAATGCCCAGAGTGCCAAGTGATGGACACGCCCACTGAGGCCGGCAGTTGGAACTTATCAGGTGCGTGAAACAGTGCTTCTGGTGATCCTGTAAACGCCACTGAAGAAAGGAATCATACTTCCTGAAACGCGTCTGGCAAATTCATTGTTTACCGAGGTCTGAACTTGAGAGGTTGTCTGCCTGCAAAATACGTAATAAAGAAGAGTGCAATTACCTTCCTGAGGCCTCACTCCTTTGAGGGTAACCTGCTCGTTGGATTATTTACGGCTATGCCCAGCCGTGGAGCGGGGCCCACCGCAGGTCGGCGGACCTGTTGCTGGCTACACTGTGGGCTGGCAGTCACAGGAGGAGGTCAAGCTACGGCGCACACGCAGGGCGGTGCCGGCTTGCGCACGGATTTCATATTCAGAAATCAGGGCTGATGTCAAGCAAGACAGTACCTCTACACACTTGGGGATTTAATTTTAAATATTGACAGACACTGAGAAGCCGCCCCACATGGGGAAAACTTCACGTACTACAATGCCCAGAGTGCCAAGTGATGGACACGCCCACTGAGGCCGGCAGTTGGAACTTATCAGGTGCGTGAAACAGTGCTTCTGGTGATCCTGTAAACGCCACTGAAGAAAGGAATCATACTTCCTGAAACGCGTCTGGAAAATTCATTGTTTACCGAGGTCTGAACTTGAGAGGTTGTCTGCCTGCAAAATACGAAATAAAGAAGAGTGCAATTACCTTCCTGAGGCCTCACTCCTTTGAGGGTAACCTGCTCGTTGGATTATTTACGGCTATGCCCAGCCGTGGAGCGGGGCCCACCGCAGGTCGGCGGACCTGTTGCTGGCTACACTGTGGGCTGGCAGTCACAGGAGGAGGTCAAGCTACGGCGCCACACACAGGGCGGTGCCGGCTTGCGCACGGATTTCATATTCGGAGAGCAGGGCTGATGTCAAGCAAGACAGTACCTCTACCCACTTGGGGTTTTAATTTTAAATATTGACAGACACTGAGAAGCCACCCCACATGGGGAAAACTTCACGTACTACAATGCCCAGAGTGCCAAGTGATGGACACGCCCACTGAGGCCGGCAGTTGGAACTTATCAGGTGCGTGAAACAGTGCTTCTGGTGATACTGTAAAGGCCACTGAAGAAAGGAATCATACTTCCTGAAACGGGTCTTGCAAATTCATTGTTTACCGAGGTCTGAACTTGAGAGGTTGTCTGCCTGCAAAATACGAAATAAAGAAGAGTGCAATTACCTTCCTGAGGCCTCACTCCTTTGAGGGTAACCTGCTCGTTGGATTATCTACGGCTATGCCCAGCCATGGAGCGGGGCCCACCGCAGGTCGGTGGACCTGTTGCTGGCTACACTGTGGGCTGGCAGTCACAGGAGGAGGTCAAGCTACGGCGCCACACGCAGGGCGGTGCCGGCTTGCGCACGGATTTCATATTCGGAGAGCAGGGCTGATGTCAATCAAGACAGTACCTCTACCCACTTGGGGATTTAATTTTAAATATTGACAGACACTGAGAAGCCGCCCCACATGGGGAAAACTTCACGTACTACAATGCCCAGAGTGCCAAGTGATGGACACGCCCACTGAGGCCGGCAGTTGGAACTTATCAGGTGCGTGAAACAGTGCTTCTGGTGATCCTGTAAACGCCACTGAAGAAAGGAATCATACTTCCTGAAACGCGTCTGGCAAATTCATTGTTTACCGAGGTCTGAACTTGAGAAGTTGTCTGCCTGCAAAATACGTAATAAAGAAGAGTGAAATTACCTTCCTGAGGCCTCACTCCTTTGAGGGTAACCTGCTCGTTGGATTATTTACGGCTATGCCCAGCCGTGGAGCGGGGCCCACCGCAGGTCGGCGGACCTGTTGCTGGCTACACTGTGGGCTGGCAGTCACAGGAGGAGGTCAAGCTACGGCGCCACACGCAGGGCGGTGCCGGCTTGCGCACGGATTTCATATTCGGAAATCAGGGCTGATGTCAAGCAAGACAGTACCTCTACCCACTTGGGGATTTAATTTTAAATATTGACAGACACTGAGAAGCCGCCCCACATGGGGAAAACTTCACGTACTACAATGCCCAGAGTGCCAAATGATGGACACGCCCACTGAGGCCGGCAGTTGGAACTTATCTTGTGCGTGAAACAGTGCTTCTGGTGATCCTGTAAACGCCACTGAAGAAAGGAATCATACTTCCTGAAACGCGTCTGGAAAATTCATTGTTTACCGAGGTCTGAACTTGAGAGGTTGTCTGCCTGCAAAATACGAAATAAAGAAGAGTGCAATTACCTTCCTGAGGCCTCACTCCTTTGAGGGTAACCTGCTCGTTGGATTATTTACAGCTATGCCCAGCCGTGGAGCGGGCCCACCGCAGGTCAGCGGACCTGTTGCTGGCTACACTGTGGACTAGCAGTCACAGGAGGAGGTCAAGCTACGGCGCCACACGCAGGGCGGTGCCGGCTTGCGCACAGATTTCATATTCGGAGAGCAGGGCTGATGTCAAGCAAGACAGTACCTCTACCCACTTGGGGATTTAATTTTAAATATTGACAGACACTGAGAAGCCGCCCCACATGGGGAAAACTTCACGTACTACAATGCCCAGAGTGCCAAGTGATGGACACGCCCACTGAGGCCGGCAGTTGGAACTTATCAGGTGCGTGAAACAGTGCTTCTGGTGATCCTGTAAAGGCCACTGAAGAAAGGAATCATACTTCCTGAAACGGGTCTTGCAAATTCATTGTTTACCGAGGTCTGAACTTGAGAGGTTGTCTGCCTGCAAAATACGAAATAAAGAAGAGTGCAATTACCTTCCTGAGGCCTCACTCCTTTGAGGGTAACCTGCTCGTTGGATTATTTACGGCTATGCCCAGCCGTGGAGCGGGGCCCACCGCAGGTCGGCGTAACCTGTTGCTGGCTACACTGTGGGCTGGCAGTCACAGGAGGAGGTCAAGCTACGGCGCCACACGCAGGGCGGTGCCGGCTTGCGCACGGATTTCATATTCAGAGAGCAGGGCTGATGTCAAGCAAGACAGTACCTCTACCCACTTGGGGATTTAATTTTAAATATTGACAGACACTGAGAAGCCGCCCCACATGGGGAAAACTTCACGTACTACAATGCCCAGAGTACCAAGTGATGGACACGCCCACTGAGGCCGGCAGTTGGAACTTATCAGGTGCGTGAAACAGTGCTTCTGGTGATCCTGTAAACGCCACTGAAGAAAGGAATCATACTTCCTGAAACGCGTCTGGCAAATTCATTGTTTACCGAGGTCTGAACTTGAGAGGTTGTCTGCCTGCAAAATACGTAATAAAGAAGAGTGCAATTACCTTCCTGAGGCCTCACTCCTTTGAGGGTAACCTGCTCGTTGGATTATTTACGGCTATGCCCAGCCGTGGAGCGGGGCCCACCGCAGGTCGGCTGACCTGTTGCTGGCTACACTGTGGGCTGGCAGTCACAGGAGGAGGTCAAGCTATGGCGCCACACGCAGGGAGGTGCCGGCTTGCGCACGGATTTCATATTCGGAAATCAGGGCTGATGTCAAGCAAGACAGTACCTCTACCCACTTGGGGATTTAATTTTAAATATTGACAGACACTGAGAAGCCGCCCCACATGGGGAAAACTTCACGTACTACAATGCCCAGAGTGCCAAGTGATGGACACGCCCACTGAGGCCGGCAGTTGGAACTTATCAGGTGCGTGAAACAGTGCTTCTGGTGATCCTGTAAACGCCACTGAAGAAAGGAATCATACTTCCTGAAACGCGTCTGGAAAATTCATTGTTTACCGAGGTCTGAACTTGAGAGGTTGTCTGCCTGCAAAATACGAAATAAAGAAGAGTGCAATTACCTTCCTGAGGCCTCACTCCTTTGAGGGTAACCTGCTCGTTGGATTATTTACGGCTATGCCCAGCCGTGGAGCGGGGCCCACCGCAGGTCGGCGTAACCTGTTGCTGGCTACACTGTGGGCTGGCAGTCACAGGAGGAGGTCAAGCTACGGCGCCACACGCAGGGCGGTGCCGGCTTGCGCACGGATTTCATATTCAGAGAGCAGGGCTGATGTCAAGCAAGACAGTACCTCTACCCACTTGGGGATTTAATTTTAAATATTGACAGACACTGAGAAGCCGCCCCACATGGGGAAAACTTCACGTACTACAATGCCCAGAGTACCAAGTGATGGACACGCCCACTGAGGGCGGCAGTTGGAACTTATCAGGTGCGTGAAACAGTGCTTCTGGTGATCCTGTAAACGCCACTGAAGAAAGGAATCATACTTCCTGAAACGCGTCTGGCAAATTCATTGTTTACCGAGGTCTGAACTTGAGAGGTTGTCTGCCTGCAAAATACGTAATAAAGAAGAGTGCAATTACCTTCCTGAGGCCTCACTCCTTTGAGGGTAACCTGCTCGTTGGATTATTTACGGCTATGCCCAGCCGTGGAGCGGGGCCCACCGCAGGTCGGCTGACCTGTTGCTGGCTACACTGTGGGCTGGCAGTCACAGGAGGAGGTCAAGCTATGGCGCCACACGCAGGGAGGTGCCGGCTTGCGCACGGATTTCATATTCGGAAATCAGGGCTGATGTCAAGCAAGACAGTACCTCTACCCACTTGGGGATTTAATTTTAAATATTGACAGACACTGAGAAGCCGCCCCACATGGGGAAAACTTCACGTACTACAATGCCCAGAGTGCCAAGTGATGGACACGCCCACTGAGGCCGGCAGTTGGAACTTATCAGGTGCGTGAAACAGTGCTTCTGGTGATCCTGTAAACGCCACTGAAGAAAGGAATCATACTTCCTGAAACGCGTCTGGAAAATTCATTGTTTACCGAGGTCTGAACTTGAGAGGTTGTCTGCCTGCAAAATACGAAATAAAGAAGAGTGCAATTACCTTCCTGAGGCCTCACTCCTTTGAGGGTAACCTGCTCGTTGGATTATTTACGGCTATGCCCAGCCGTGGAGCGGGGCCCACCGCAGGTCGGCGTAACCTGTTGCTGGCTACACTGTGGGCTGGCAGTCACAGGAGGAGGTCAAGCTACGGCGCCACACGCAGGGCGGTGCCGGCTTGCGCACGGATTTCATATTCAGAGAGCAGGGCTGATGTCAAGCAAGACAGTACCTCTACCCACTTGGGGATTTAATTTTAAATATTGACAGACACTGAGAAGCCGCCCCACATGGGGAAAACTTCACGTACTACAATGCCCAGAGTACCAAGTGATGGACACGCCCACTGAGGCCGGCAGTTGGAACTTATCAGGTGCGTGAAACAGTGCTTCTGGTGATCCTGTAAACGCCACTGAAGAAAGGAATCATACTTCCTGAAACGCGTCTGGCAAATTCATTGTTTACCGAGGTCTGAACTTGAGAGGTTGTCTGCCTGCAAAATACGTAATAAAGAAGAGTGCAATTACCTTCCTGAGGCCTCACTCCTTTGAGGGTAACCTGCTCGTTGGATTATTTACGGCTATGCCCAGCCGTGGAGCGGGGCCCACCGCAGGTCGGCGGACCTGTTGCTGGCTACACTGTGGGCTGGCAGTCACAGGAGGAGGTCAAGCTACGGCGCCACACGCAGGGCGGTGCCGGCTTGCGCACGGATTTCATATTCGGAAATCAGGGCTGATGTCAAGCAAGACAGTACCTCTACCCACTTGGGGATTTAATTTTAAATATTGACAGACACTGAGAAGCCGCCCCACATGGGGAAAACTTCACGTACTACAATGCCCAGAGTGCCAAGTGATTGACAAGCCCACTGAGGCCGGCAGTTGGAACTTATCAGGTGCGTGAAACAGTGCTTCTGGTGATCCTGTAAACGCCACTGAAGAAAGGAATCATACTTCCTGAAACGCGTCTGGAAAATTCATTGTTTACCGGGGTCTGAACTTGAGAGGTTGTCTGCCTGCAAAATACGAAATAAAGAAGAGTGCAATTACCTTCCTGAGGCCTCACTCCTTTGAGGGTAACCTGCTCGCTGGATTATTTACGGCTATGCCCAGCCGTGGAGCGGGGCCCACCGCAGGCCGGCGGACCTGTTGCTGGCTACACTGTGGGCTGGCAGTCACAGGAGGAGGTCAAGCTACGGCGCCACACGCAGGGCGGTGCTGGCTTGCGCACGGATTTCATATTCGGAGAGCAGGGCTGATGTCAAGCAAGACAGTACCTCTACCCATTTGGGGATTTAATTTTAAATATTGACAGACACTGAGAAGCCGCCCCACATGGGGAAAACTTCACGTACTACAATGCCCAGAGTGCCAAGTGATGGACACGCCCACTGAGGCCGGTAGTTGGAACTTATCAGGTGCGTGAAACAGTGCTTCTGGTGATCCTGTAAAGGCCACTGAAGAAAGGAATCATACTTCCTGAAACGGGTCTTGCAAATTCATTGTTTACCGAGGTCTGAACTTGAGAGGTTGTCTGCCTGCAAAATACGAAATAAAGAAGAGTGCAATTACCTTCCTGAGGCCTCACTCCTTTGAGGGTAACCTGCTCGTTGGATTATTTACGGCTATGCCCAGCCGTGGAGCGGGGCCCACCGCAGGTCGGCGGACCTGTTGCTGGCTACACTGGGCTGGCAGTCACAGGAGGAGGTCAAGCTACGGCGCCACACGCAGGGCGGTGCCGGCTTGCGCACGGATTTCATATTCAGAAATCAGGGCTGATGTCAAGCAAGACAGAACCTCTACCCACTTGGGGATTTAATTTTAAATATTGACAGACACTGAGAAGCCGCCCCACATGGGGAAAACTTCACGTACTACAATGCCCAGAGTGCCAAGTGATGGACACGCCCACTGAGGCCGGCAGTTGGTACTTATCAGGTGCGTGAAACAGTGCTTCTGGTGATCCTGTAAACGCCACTGAAGAAAGGAATCATACTTCCTGAAACACGTCTGGAAAATTCATTGTTTACCGAGGTCTGAACTTGAGAGGTTGTCTGCCTGCAAAATACGAAATAAAGAAGAGTGCAATTACCTTCCTGAGGCCTCACTCCTTTGAGGGTAACCTGCTCGTTGGATTATTTACGGCTATGCCCAGCCGTGGAGCGGGGCCCACCGCAGGTCGGCGGACCTGTTGCTTCCTACACTGTGGGCTGGCAGTCACAGGAGGAGGTCAAGCTACGGCGCCACACGCAGGGCGGTGCTGGCTTGCACACGGATTTCATATTCGGAGAGCAGGGCTGATGTCAAGCAAGACAGTACCTCTACCCACTTGGGGATTTAATTTTAAATATTGACAGACACTGAGAAGCCGCCCCACATGGGGAAAACTTCACGTACTACAATGCCCAGAGTGCCAAGTGATGGACACGCCCACTGAGGCCGGCAGTTGGAACTTATCAGGTGCGTGAAACAGTGCTTCTGGTGATCCTGTAAAAGCCACTGAAGAAAGGAATCATACTTCCTGAAACGCGTCTGGCAAATTCATTGTTTACCGAGGTCTGAACTTGAGAGGTTGTCTGCCTGCAAAATACGTAATAAAGAAGAGTGCAATTACCTTCCTGAGGCCTCACTCCTTTGAGGGTAACCTGCTCGTTGGATTATTTACGGCTATGCCCAGCCGTGGAGCGGGGCCCACCGCAGGTCGGCGGACCTGTTGTTGGCTACACTGTGGGTTGACAGTCACAGGAGGAGGTCAAGCTACGGCGCCACACGCAGGGCGGTGCCGGCTTGCGCACGGATTTCATATTTGGAAATCAGGGCTGATGTCAAGCAAGACAGTACCTCTACCCACTTGGGGATTTAATTTTAAATATTGACAGACACTGAGAAGCCGCCCCACATGGGGAAAACTTCACGTACTACAATGCCCAAAGTGCCAAGTGATGGACACGCCAACTGAGGCCGGCAGTTGGAACTTATCAGGTGCGTGAAACAGTGCTTCTGGTGATCCTGTAAACGCCACTGAAGAAAGGAATCATACTTCCTGAAACGCGTCTGGGAAATTCATTGTTTACCGAGGTCTGAACTTGAGAGGTTGTCTGCCTGCAAAATACGAAATAAAGAAGAGTGCAATTACCTTCCTGAGGCCTCACTCCTTTGAGGGTAACCTGCTCATCGATTATTTACGGCTATGCCCAGCCGTGGAGCGGGGCCCACCGCAGGTCAGCGGACCTGTTGCTGGCTACACTGTGGGCTGGCAGTCACAGGAGGAGGGCAAGCTACGGCGCCACACGCAGGGCGGTGCCGGCTTGCGCACGGATTTCATATTCGGAGAGCAGGGCTGATGTCAAGCAAGACAGTACCTCTACCCACTTGGGGATTTAATTTTAAATATTGACAGACACTGAGAAGCCGCCCCACATGGGGAAAACTTCACGTACTACAATGCCCAGAGTGCCAAGTGATGGACACGCCCACTGAGACCGGCAGTTGGAACTTATCAGGTGCGTGAAACAGTGCTTCTGGTGATCCTGTAAAGTCCACTGAAGAAAGGAATCATACTTCCTGAAACGGGTCTTGCAAATTCATTGTTTACCGAGGTCTGAACTTGAGAGGTTGTCTGCCTGCAAAATACGAAATAAAGAAGAGTGCAATTACCTTCCTGAGGCCTCACTCCTTTGAGGGTAACCAGCTCGTTGGATTATTTACGGCTATGCCCAGCCGTGGAGCGGGGCCCACCGCAGGTCGGCGGACCTGTTGCTGGCTACACTGTGGGCTGGCAGTCACAGGAGGAGGTCAAGCTACGGCGCCACACGCAGGGCGGTGCCGGCTTGCGCACGGATTTCATATTCGGAGAGCAGGGCTGATGTCAAGCAAGACAGTACCTCTACCCACTTGGGGATTTAATTTTAAATATTGACAGACACTGAGAAGCCGCCCCACATGGGGAAAACTTCACGTACTACAATGCCCAGAGTGCCAAGTGATGGACACGCCCACTGAGGCCGGCAGTTGGAACTTATCAGGTGCGTGAAACAGTGCTTCTGGTGATCCTGTAAACGCCACTGAAGAAAGGAATCATACTTCCTGAAACGGGTCTTGCAAATTCATTGTTTACCGAGGTCTGAACTTGAGAGGTTGTCTGCCTGCAAAATACGTAATAAAGAAGAGTGCAATTACCTTCCTGAGGCCTCACTCCTTTGAGGGTTACCTGCTCGTTGGATTATTTACGGCTATGCCCAGCCGTGGAGCGGG
The DNA here is from genome assembly GCF_964263255.1 of Lissotriton vulgaris. NCBI lineage: Eukaryota > Metazoa > Chordata > Amphibia > Caudata > Salamandridae > Lissotriton > Lissotriton vulgaris. The sequence goes on from NC_141685.1 coordinate 1,850,238,001, forward strand.
GCCCACCGCAGGTCGGCGGACCTGTTGCTGGCTACACTGTGGGCTGGCAGTCACAGGAGGAGGTCAAGCTACGGCGCCACACGCAGGGCGGTGCCGGCTTGCGCACGGATTTCATATTCGGAAATCAGGGCTGATGTCAAGCAAGACAGTACCTCTACCCACTTGGAGATTTAATTTTAAATATTGACAGACACTGAGAAGCCGCCCCACATGGGGAAAACTTCATGTACTACAATGCCCAGAGTGCCAAGTGATGGACACGCCCACTGAGGCCGGCAGTTGGAACTTATCAGGTGCGTGAAACAGTGCTTCTGGTGATCCTGTAAACACCACTGAAGAAAGGAATCATACTTCCTGAAACGCGTCTGGCAAATTCATTGTTTACCGAGGTCTGAACTTGAGAGGTTGTCTGCCTGCAAAATACGTAATAAAAAAGAGTGCAATTACCTTCCTGAGGCCTCACTCCTTTGAGGGTAACCTGCTCGTTGGATTATTTACGGCTATGCCCAGCTGTGGAGCGGGGCCCACCGCAGGTCGGCGGACCTGTTGCTGGCTACACTGTGGGCTGGCAGTCACAGGAGGAGGTCAAGCTACGGCGCCACACGCAGGGCGGTGCCGGCTTGCGCACGGATTTCATATTCGGAAATCAGGGCTGATGTCAAGCAAGACAGTACCTCTACCCACTTGGGGATTTAATTTTAAATTTTGACAGACACTGAGAAGCCGCCCCACATGGGGAAAACTTCACGTACTACAATGCCCAGAGTGCCAAGTGATTGACACGCCCACTGAGGCCGGCAGTTGGAACTTATCAGGTGCGTGAAACAGTGCTTCTAGTGATCCTGTAAACGCCACTGAAGAAAGGAATCATACTTCCTGAAACGGGTCTTGCAAATTCATTGTTTACCGAGGTCTGAACTTGAGAGGTTGTCTGCCTGCAAAATACTTAATAAAGAAGAGTGCAATTACCTTCCTGAGGCCTCACTCCTTTGAGGGTAACCTGCTCGTTGGATTATTTACGGCTATGCCCAGCCGTGGAGCGGGGCACACCGCAGGTCGGCGGACCTGTTGCTGGCTACACTGTGGGCTGGCAGTCACAGGAGGAGGTCAAGCTACGGCGCCACACGCAGGGCGGTGACGGCTTGCGCACGGATTTCATATTCGGAGAGCAGGGCTGATGTCAAGCAAGACAGTACCTCTACCCACTTGGGGATTTAATTTTAAATATTGACAGACACTGAGAAGCCGCCCCACATGGGGAAAACTTCACGTACTACAATGCCCAGAGTGCCAAGTGATGGACACGCCCACTGAGGCCGGCAGTTGGAACTTATCAGGTGCGTGAAACAGTGCTTCTGGTGATCCTGTAAAGGCCACTGAAGAAAGGAATCATACTTCCTGAAACGGGTCTTGCAAATTCATTGTTTACCGAGGTCTGAACTTGAGAGGTTGTCTCCCTGCAAAATACGAACTAAAGAAGAGTGCAATTACCTTCCTGAGGCCTCACTCCTTTGAGGGTAACCTGCTCGTTGGATTATTTACGGCTATGCCCAGCCGTGGAGCGGGGCCCACCGCAGGTCGGCGGACCTGTTGCTGGCTACACTGTGGGCTGGCAGTTACAGGAGGAGGTCAAGCTACGGCGCCACACGCAGGGCGGTGCCGGCTTGCGCACGGATTTCATATTCGGAGAGCAGGGCTGATGTCAAGCAAGACAGTACCTCTACCCACTTGGGGATTTAATTTTAAATATTGACAGACACTGAGAAGCCGCCCCACATGGGGAAAACTTCACGTACTACAATGCCCAGAGTGCCAAGTGATGGACACGCCCACTGAGGCCGGCAGTTGGAACTTATCAGGTGCGTGAAACAGTGCTTCTGGTGATCCTGTAAAGGCCACTGAAGAAAGGAATCATACTTCCTGAAACGGGTCTTGCAAATTCATTGTTTACCGAGGTCTGAACTTGAGAGGTTGTCTGCCTGCAAAATACGAAATAAAGAAAAGTGCAATTACCTTCCTGAGGCCTCACTCCTTTGAGGGTAACCAGCTCGTTGGATTATTTACGGCTATGCCCAGCCGTGGAGCGGGGCCCACCGCAGGTCGGCGGACCTGTTGCTGGCTACAGTGTGGGCTGGCAGTCACAGGAGGAGGTCAAGCTACGGCGCCACACGCAGGGCGGTGCCGGCTTGCGCACGGATTTCATATTCGGAGAGCAGGGCTGATGTCAAGCAAGACAGTACCTCTACCCACTTGGGGATTTAATTTTAAATATTGACAGACACTGAGAAGCCGCCCCACATGGGGAAAACTTCACGTACTACAATGCCCAGAGTGCCAAGTGATGGACACGCCCACTGAGGCCGGCAGTTGGAACTTATCAGGTGCGTGAAACAGTGCTTCTGGTGATCCTGTAAAGGCCACTGAAGAAAGGAATCATACTTCCTGAAACGGGTCTTGCAAATTCATTGTTTACCGAGGTCTGAACTTGAGAGGTTGTCTGCCTGCAAAATACGAAATAAAGAAGAGTGCAATTACCTTCCTGAGGCCTCACTCCTTTGAGGGTAACCTGCTCGTTGGAATTTTTACGGCTATGCCCAGCTGTGGAGCGGGGCCCACCGCAGGTCGGCGGACCTGTTGCTGGCTACACTGTGGGCTGGCAGTCACAGGAGAAGGTCAAGCTACGGCGCCACATGCAGGGCGGTGACGGCTTGCGCACAGATTTCATATTCGGAGAGCAGGGCTGATGTCAAGCAAGACAGTACCTCTACCCACTTGGGGATTTAATTTTAAATATTGACAGACACTGAGAAGCCGCCCCACATGGGGAAAACTTCACGTACTACAATGCCCAGAGTGCCAAGTGATGGACACGCCCACTGAGGCCGGCAGTTGGAACTTATCAGGTGCGAGAAACAGTGCTTCTGGTGATCCTGTAAACGCCACTGAAGAAAGGAATCATACTTCCTGAAACGGGTCTTGCAAATTCATTGTTTACCGAGGTCTGAACTTGAGAGGTTGTCTGCCTGCAAAATACGAAATAAAGAAGAGTGCAATTACCTTCCTGAGGCCTCACTCCTTTGAGGGTAACCTGCTCGTTGGATTATTTACGGCTATGCCCAGCCGTGGAGCGGGGCCCACCGCAGGTCGGCGGACCTGTTGCTGGCTACACTGTGGGCTGGCAGTCACAGGAGGAGGTCAAGCTACGGCGCCACACGCAGGGCGGTGCCGGCTTGCGCACGGATTTCATATTCAGAGAGCAGGGCTGATGTCAAGCAAGACAGTACCTCTACCCACTTGGGGATTTAATTTTAAATATTGACAGACACTGAGAAGCCACCCCACATGGGGAAAACTTCACGTACTACAATGCCCAGAGTGCCAAGTGATGGACACGCCCACTGAGGCCGGCAGTTGGAACTTATCAGGTGCGTGAAACAGTGCTTCTGGTGATCCTGTAAACGCCACTGAAGAAAGGAATCATACTTCCTGAAACGCGTCTGGCAAATTCATTGTTTACCGAGGTCTGAACTTGAGAGGTTGTCTGCCTGCAAAATACGTAATAAAAAAGAGTGCAATTACCTTCCTGAGGCCTCACTCCTTTGAGGGTAACCTGCTCGTTGGATTATTTACGGCTATGCCCAGCCGTGGAGCGGGGCCCACCGCAGGTTGGCGGACCTGTTGCTGGCTACACTGTGGGCTGGCAGTCACAGGAGGAGGTCAAGCTACGGCGCCACATGCAGGGCGGTGCCGGCTTGCGCACGGATTTCATATTCGGAAATCAGGGCTGATGTCAAGCAAGACAGTACCTCTACCCACTTGGGGATTTAATTTTAAATTTTGACAGACACTGAGAAGCCGCCCCACATGGGGAAAACTTCACGTACTACAATGCCCAGAGTGCCAAATGATGGACACGCCCACTGAGGCCGGCAGTTGGAACTTATCTTGTGCGTGAAACAGTGCTTCTGGTGATCCTGTAAACGCCACTGAAGAAAGGAATCATACTTCCTGAAACGGGTCTTGCAAATTCATTGTTTACCGAGGTCTGAACTTGAGAGGTTGTCTGCCTGCAAAATACGTAATAAAGAAGAGTGCAATTACCTTCCTGAGGCCTCACTCCTTTGAGGGTAACCTGCTCGTTGGATTATTTACGGCTATGCCCAGCCGTGGAGCGGGGCCCACCGCAGGTCGGCGGACCTGTTGCTGGCTACACTGTGGGCTGGCAGTCACAGGAGGAGGTCAAGCTACGGCGCCACACGCAGGGCGTTGACGGCTTGCGCACGGATTTCATATTCGGAGAGCAGGGCTGATGTCAAGCAAGACAGTACCTCTACCCACTTGGGGATTTAATTTTAAATATTGACAGACACTGAGAAGCCGCCCCACATGGGGAAAACTTCACGTACTACAATGCCCAGAGTGCCAAGTGATGGACACGCCCACTGAGGCCGGCAGTTGGAACTTATCAGGTGCGTGAAACAGTGCTTCTGGTGATCCTGTAAACGCCACTGAAGAAAGGAATCATACTTCCTGAAACGCGTCTGGCAAATTCATTGTTTACCGAGGTCTGAACTTGAGAGGTTGTCTGCCTGCAAAATACGTAATAAAGAAGAGTGCAATTACCTTCCTGAGGCCTCACTCCTTTGAGGGTAACCTGCTCGTTGGATTATTTACGGCTATGCCCAGTCGTGGAGCGGGGCCCACCGCAGGTCGGCAGACCTGTTGCTGGCTACACTGTGGGCTGGCAGTCACAGGAGGAGGTCAAGCTACGGCGCCACACGCAGGGCGGTGCCGGCTTGCGCACGGATTTCATATTCAGAAATCAGGGCTGATGTCAAGCAAGACAGTACCTCTACCCACTTGGGGATTTAATTTTAAATATTGACAGACACTGAGAAGCCGCCCCACATGGGGAAAACTTCACGTACTACAATGCCCAGAGTGCCAAGTGATGGACACGCCCACTGAGGCCGGCAGTTGGAACTTATCAGGTGCGTGAAACAGTGCTTCTGGTGATCCTGTAAACGCCACTGAAGAAAGGAATCATACTTCCTGAAACGCGTCTGGAAAATTCATTGTTTACCGAGGTCTGAACTTGAGAGGTTGTCTGCCTGCAAAATACGAAATAAAGAAGAGTGCAATTACCTTCCTGAGGCCTCACTCCTTTGAGGGTAACCTGCTCGTTGGATTATTTACGGCTATGCCCAGCCGTGGAGCGGGGCCCACCGCAGGTCGGCGGACCTGTTGCTGGCTACACTGTGGGCTGGCAGTCACAGGAGGAGGTCAAGCTACGGCGCCACACACAGGGCGGTGCCGGCTTGCGCACGGATTTCATATTCGGAGAGCAGGGCTGATGTCAAGCAAGACAGTACCTCTACCCACTTGGGGATTTAATTTTAAATATTGACAGACACTGAGAAGCCACCCCACATGGGGAAAACTTCACGTACTACAATGCCCAGAGTGCCAAGTGATGGACACGCCCACTGAGGCCGGCAGTTGGAACTTATCAGGTGCGTGAAACAGTGCTTCTGGTGATACTGTAAAGGCCACTGAAGAAAGGAATCATACTTCCTGAAACGGGTCTTGCAAATTCATTGTTTACCGAGGTCTGAACTTGAGAGGTTGTCTGCCTGCAAAATACGAAATAAAGAAGAGTGCAATTACCTTCCTGAGGCCTCACTCCTTTGAGGGTAACCTGCTCGTTGGATTATCTACGGCTATGTCCAGCCATGGAGCGGGGCCCACCGCAGGTCGGTGGACCTGTTGCTGGCTACACTGTGGGCTGGCAGTCACAGGAGGAGGTCAAGCTACGGCGCCACACGCAGGGCGGTGCCGGCTTGCGCACGGATTTCATATTCGGAGAGCAGGGCTGATGTCAATCAAGACAGTACCTCTACCCACTTGGGGATTTAATTTTAAATATTGACAGACACTGAGAAGCCGCCCCACATGGGGAAAACTTCACGTACTACAATGCCCAGAGTGCCAAGTGATGGACACGCCCACTGAGGCCGGCAGTTGGAACTTATCAGGTGCGTGAAACAGTGCTTCTGGTGATCCTGTAAACGCCACTGAAGAAAGGAATCATACTTCCTGAAACGCGTCTGGCAAATTCATTGTTTACCGAGGTCTGAACTTGAGAAGTTGTCTGCCTGCAAAATACGTAATAAAGAAGAGTGAAATTACCTTCCTGAGGCCTCACTCCTTTGAGGGTAACCTGCTCGTTGGATTATTTACGGCTATGCCCAGCCGTGGAGCGGGGCCCACCGCAGGTCGGCGGACCTGTTGCTGGCTACACTGTGGGCTGGCAGTCACAGGAGGAGGTCAAGCTACGGCGCCACACGCAGGGCGGTGCCGGCTTGCGCACGGATTTCATATTCGGAAATCAGGGCTGATGTCAAGCAAGACAGTACCTCTACCCACTTGGGGATTTAATTTTAAATATTGACAGACACTGAGAAGCCGCCCCACATGGGGAAAACTTCACGTACTACAATGCCCAGAGTGCCAAATGATGGACACGCCCACTGAGGCCGGCAGTTGGAACTTATCTTGTGCGTGAAACAGTGCTTCTGGTGATCCTGTAAACGCCACTGAAGAAAGGAATCATACTTCCTGAAAGGCGTCTGGAAAATTCATTGTTTACCGAGGTCTGAACTTGAGAGGTTGTCTGCCTGCAAAATACGAAATAAAGAAGAGTGCAATTACCTTCCTGAGGCCTCACTCCTTTGAGGGTAACCTGCTCGTTGGATTATTTACAGCTATGCCAAGCCGTGGAGCGGGCCCACCGCAGGTCAGCGGACCTGTTGCTGGCTACACTGTGGGCTAGCAGTCACAGGAGGAGGTCAAGCTACGGCGCCACACGCAGGGCGGTGCCGGCTTGCGCACAGATTTCATATTCGGAGAGCAGGGCTGATGTCAAGCAAGACAGTACGTCTACCCACTTGGGGATTTAATTTTAAATATTGACAGACACTGAGAAGCCGCCCCACATGGGGAAAACTTCACGTACTACAATGCCCAGAGTGCCAAGTGATGGACACGCCCACTGAGGCCGGCAGTTGGAACTTATCAGGTGCGTGAAACAGTGCTTCTGGTGATCCTGTAAAGGCCACTGAAGAAAGGAATCATACTTCCTGAAACGGGTCTTGCAAATTCATTGTTTACCGAGGTCTGAACTTGAGAGGTTGTCTGCCTGCAAAATACGAAATAAAGAAGAGTGCAATTACCTTCCTGAGGCCTCACTCCTTTGAGGGTAACCTGCTCGTTGGATTATTTACGGCTATGCCCAGCCGTGGAGCGGGGCCCACCGCAGGTCGGCGGACCTGTTGCTGGCTACACTGTGGGCTGGCAGTCACAGGAGGAGGTCAAGCTACGGCGCCACACGCAGGGCGGTGCCGGCTTGCGCACGGATTTCATATTCGGAGAGCAGGGCTGATGTCAAGAAAGACAGTACCTCTACCCACTTGGGGATTTAATTTTAAATATTGACAGACACTGAGAAGCCGCCCCACATGGGGAAAACTTCACGTACTACAATGCCCAGAGTGCCAAATGATGGACACGCCCACTGAGGCCGGCAGTTGGAACTTATCTTGTGCGTGAAACAGTGCTTCTGGTGATCCTGTAAACGCCACTGAAGAAAGGAATCATACTTCCTGAAACGGGTCTTGCAAATTCATTGTTTACCGAGGTCTGAACTTGAGAGGTTGTCTGCCTGCAAAATACGTAATAAAGAAGAGTGCAATTACCTTCCTGAGGCCTCACTCCTTTGAGGGTAACCTGCTCGTTGGATTATTTACGGCTATGCCCAGCCGTGGAGCGGGGCCCACCGCAGGTCGGCGGACCTGTTGCTGGCTACACTGTGGGCTGGCAGTCACAGGAGGAGGTCAAGCTACGGCGCCACACGCAGGGCGTTGACGGCTTGCGCACGGATTTCATATTCGGAGAGCAGGGCTGATGTCAAGCAAGACAGTACCTCTACCCACTTGGGGATTTAATTTTAAATATTGACAGACACTGAGAAGCCGCCCCACATGGGGAAAACTTCACGTACTACAATGCCCAGAGTGCCAAGTGATGGACACGCCCACTGAGGCCGGCAGTTGGAACTTATCAGGTGCGTGAAACAGTGCTTCTGGTGATCCTGTAAACGCCACTGAAGAAAGGAATCATACTTCCTGAAACGCGTCTGGCAAATTCATTGTTTACCGAGGTCTGAACTTGAGAGGTTGTCTGCCTGCAAAATACGTAATAAAGAAGAGTGCAATTACCTTCCTGAGGCCTCACTCCTTTGAGGGTAACCTGCTCGTTGGATTATTTACGGCTATGCCCAGTCGTGGAGCGGGGCCCACCGCAGGTCGGCGGACCTGTTGCTGGCTACACTGTGGGCTGGCAGTCACAGGAGGAGGTCAAGCTACGGCGCCACACGCAGGGCGGTGCCGGCTTGCGCACGGATTTCATATTCAGAAATCAGGGCTGATGTCAAGCAAGACAGTACCTCTACCCACTTGGGGATTTAATTTTAAATATTGACAGACACTGAGAAGCCGCCCCACATGGGGAAAACTTCACGTACTACAATGCCCAGAGTGCCAAGTGATGGACACGCCCACTGAGGCCGGCAGTTGGAACTTATCAGGTGCGTGAAACAGTGCTTCTGGTGATCCTGTAAACGCCACTGAAGAAAGGAATCATACTTCCTGAAACGCGTCTGGAAAATTCATTGTTTACCGAGGTCTGAACTTGAGAGGTTGTCTGCCTGCAAAATACGAAATAAAGAAGAGTGCAATTACCTTCCTGAGGCCTCACTCCTTTGAGGGTAACCTGCTCGTTGGATTATTTACGGCTATGCCCAGCCGTGGAGCGGGGCCCACCGCAGGTCGGCGGACCTGTTGCTGGCTACACTGTGGGCTGGCAGTCACAGGAGGAGGTCAAGCTACGGCGCCACACACAGGGCGGTGCCGGCTTGCGCACGGATTTCATATTCGGAGAGCAGGGCTGATGTCAAGCAAGACAGTACCTCTACCCACTTGGGGATTTAATTTTAAATATTGACAGACACTGAGAAGCCACCCCACATGGGGAAAACTTCACGTACTACAATGCCCAGAGTGCCAAGTGATGGACACGCCCACTGAGGCCGGCAGTTGGAACTTATCAGGTGCGTGAAACAGTGCTTCTGGTGATACTGTAAAGGCCACTGAAGAAAGGAATCATACTTCCTGAAACGGGTCTTGCAAATTCATTGTTTACCGAGGTCTGAACTTGAGAGGTTGTCTGCCTGCAAAATACGAAATAAAGAAGAGTGCAATTACCTTCCTGAGGCCTCACTCCTTTGAGGGTAACCTGCTCGTTGGATTATCTACGGCTATGTCCAGCCATGGAGCGGGGCCCACCGCAGGTCGGTGGACCTGTTGCTGGCTACACTGTGGGCTGACAGTCACAGGAGGAGGTCAAGCTACGGCGCCACACGCAGGGCGGTGCCGGCTTGCGCACGGATTTCATATTCGGAGAGCAGGGATGATGTCAATCAAGACAGTACCTCTACCCACTTGGGGATTTAATTTTAAATATTGACAGACACTGAGAAGCCGCCCCACATGGGGAAAACTTCACGTACTACAATGCCCAGAGTGCCAAGTGATGGACACGCCCACTGAGGCCGGCAGTTGGAACTTATCAGGTGCGTGAAACAGTGCTTCTGGTGATCCTGTAAACGCCACTGAAGAAAGGAATCATACTTCCTGAAACGCGTCTGGCAAATTCATTGTTTACCGAGGTCTGAACTTGAGAAGTTGTCTGCCTGCAAAATACGTAATAAAGAAGAGTGAAATTACCTTCCTGAGGCCTCACTCCTTTGAGGGTAACCTGCTCGTTGGATTATTTACGGCTATGCCCAGCCGTGGAGCGGGGCCCACCGCAGGTCGGCGGACCTGTTGCTGGCTACACTGTGGGCTGGCAGTCACAGGAGGAGGTCAAGCTACGGCGCCACACGCAGGGCGGTGCCGGCTTGCGCACGGATTTCATATTCGGAAATCAGGGCTGATGTCAAGCAAGACAGTACCTCTACCCACTTGGGGATTTAATTTTAAATATTGACAGACACTGAGAAGCCGCCCCACATGGGGAAAACTTCACGTACTACAATGCCCAGAGTGCCAAATGATGGACACGCCCACTGAGGCCGGCAGTTGGAACTTATCTTGTGCGTGAAACAGTGCTTCTGGTGATCCTGTAAACGCCACTGAAGAAAGGAATCATACTTCCTGAAACGCGTCTGGAAAATTCATTGTTTACCGAGGTCTGAACTTGAGAGGTTGTCTGCCTGCAAAATACGAAATAAAGAAGAGTGCAATTACCTTCCTGAGGCCTCACTCCTTTGAGGGTAACCTGCTCGTTGGATTATTTACAGCTATGCCCAGCCGTGGAGCGGGCCCACCGCAGGTCAGCGGACCTGTTGCTGGCTACACTGTGGGCTAGCAGTCACAGGAGGAGGTCAAGCTACGGCGCCACACGCAGGGCGGTGCCGGCTTGCGCACAGATTTCATATTCGGAGAGCAGGGCTGATGTCAAGCAAGACAGTACGTCTACCCACTTGGGGATTTAATTTTAAATATTGACAGACACTGAGAAGCCGCCCCACATGGGGAAAACTTCACGTACTCAATGCCCAGAGTGCCAAGTGATGGACACGCCCACTGAGGCCGGCAGTTGGAACTTATCAGGTGCGTGAAACAGTGCTTCTGGTGATCCTGTAAAGGCCACTGAAGAAAGGAATCATACTTCCTGAAACGGGTCTTGCAAATTCATTGTTTACCGAGGTCTGAACTTGAGAGGTTGTCTGCCTGCAAAATACGAAATAAAGAAGAGTGCAATTACCTTCCTGAGGCCTCACTCCTTTGAGGGTAACCTGCTCGTTGGATTATTTACGGCTATGCCCAGCCGTGGAGCGGGGCCCACCGCAGGTCGGCGGACCTGTTGCTGGCTACACTGTGGGCTGGCAGTCACAGGAGGAGGTCAAGCTACGGCGCCACACGCAGGGCGGTGCCGGCTTGCGCACGGATTTCATATTCGGAGAGCAGGGCTGATGTCAAGAAAGACAGTACCTCTACCCACTTGGGGATTTAATTTTAAATATTGACAGACACTGAGAAGCCGCCCCACATGGGGAAAACTTCACGTACTACAATGCCCAGAGTGCCAAGTGATGGACACGCCCACTGAGGCCGGCAGTTGGAACTTATCAGGTGCGTGAAACAGTGCTTCTGGTGATCCTGTAAACGCCACTGAAGAAAGGAATCATACTTCCTGAAACGCGTCAGGCAAATTCATTGTTTACCGAGGTCTGAACTTGAGAGGTTGTCTGCCTGCAAAATACGTAATAAAGAAGAGTGCAATTACCTTCCTGAGGCCTGGAGTTCTGGACTTTTTGGTTCCGTCCAGAGGTGTCAGAGTACAACACCCAAAGACCCCGGAGTTCCACCTGCCTTGGTGCACAAATGAACAGAAACACGGGCTTCTCGATGGTGGCGTCAAAGACCAAAGGTTTATTACTGCAGGGACACAGAAGTCACAGAATCTACACACGGGCAGAGACTAGGAGCCTGTTCGATTTGTACAAAGTGGGTTGCTCCTTATATACGGTTTTTTATGCTAGGGGCAAATTCTTTACATGTAATACATTCCAAAAACCTTTGTGTCTAAAACAATAAATATTTGGTGTTACACAGGAACCGTCGATAATATCTGAGGCCAAACTTTGCGAAGAGAGGGGTTCCCACTAGTTTGTCACAATTCCCTGTCAATATTGCATTCAGGACCCGGACCGCCTCATCGTAAAGTTCGTTACCTCCCCCTAATAAAGATTCAGAAAGAAAGAAACAGAGCCAGGTGTGGAAGATAGAAAAGTGGGATAAGGGATGTTTGTGGGTTGTAAATGGGCAAGGCTACCGGCTTCGGCCGCCTAATCATGATCAGGTACAATGGACACGAAGACCAGTTTGGCAGGACTGGCCTCGGGCAGAGGAGGCAGTCTTTGTCGAGTCATGCAGCTACAGCGTGATCTGGGCTAAGGTGCACGTGTCATGTAAGAGGTGAATCTCCGGCTAAGGCTACGTGTCCTTAATCAAAGTGGAGTGAATGAAGTGATCAGAGGCTATTGCATATGTGAGGGCAAGGAAACACAAAATGGCGGCCATGATCTAAGATGGATGCCGTGGGTATATCAGAAATATGTCAATGGAAGGAGTGCTCTTGCTCGTAGCGTAGCGAAAACACTAGGATATACTAAATGGATCATTTGCGGTTCACTGATACCAATATTAGGTATTTCCGACAAACTTAAAATCACGGGTTCAAGTCGTCACGGAACCGTCACGGAACCTCAGACCCTCCTTTTGCCCTTACATAGGCAATTACTCAGTCTATGTCAGAATCTAGTTCTATGCTCATCAGATCAGTGACATGTTGCTGTATCATCATCCTTTCTCGTGTCTTTTCTCCAAACGCAGGTGGTTTTCTGAGACAAGTCGCAGCACAAAGACTACACAGAGCAGGACCACACTGGATAATCAGACAACATGAGAATAGGAATACTAGGATGACACCAATGACCATTAGAACCTTCCATCCCCACGCTGAGATCAGAGTCCAAAACCACTCCATGAAGGACCAGTTTCCCTTGTCTACATGTATGGAGTCTGAAATCTTGTGCAACTTAGAGATCGCCTCATAGACTGTTGGAGCATTATTAGGAATAAAGACACAGCAGCTCGATTGGATCATTCTGCATACCCCACCTCGATCTGCAAGTATAACGTCTAGAACCATACGGTTCTGCAACGTCATGAGCCTATCCGCCTGAAGCTCAGCTGTCAGATTGCTAAGGGCACCAGCAGTTTCAGTAATAGTAGATTCAACTACCCGTGTTAGCTGACGTATGTTTCTACTATTGGCCATAGGTCCCCAGAACGGAAGGAAGCCTTTGAAGAAGTCTCCGGCTTCCTGACCAGCGGTATCTTCCTTGCTGAAGACACCTCTCACTACTCTTGTTCTGTGGTAATCAGATGAAGCAGTGTATGTCGGAGGCAATAATCGAGCAATATAACATGATCCTGAGAAGTCGGCAGGCAACCATGTATAAGCTCTGTCTCGACAAATGAAATAGGTACCCCTAGCAGTAAGAAAAGCAGGGGAAGAGTTAGCCGGAAACACATAAGTCTCTACGCACTCACTCCTCCCTAGCTGAGCTCTCGGATTTCTCCCATTACCTTGCAAACAGACCTGACCTCGGTGAGGTACGACCCAGATTGGAGTTGAGCTTTTACGCTTGCTTTCTCCTAAACTAAGGCGATACTCTGAAGTATTCCAACTTAAATATACTCGCAATTCGTCTCTAGGGTATGATGGAGTATTATTGACGTCCTTGACCATGTCAATAATTCCCTGGACTAAAGCTTTGTTAGCAGAGTTATATTTAGTGGAACGCGGTGGACGTGGAGGATAGGTTTCAAGGGCATAAGCAAAGATGGTTTGGAAGGCCTGAAATGATCCATTATAGCTGTAAGGCAAAACCAGATATGGAATACCTTTATCCATAGTGTGAGGTATCAAGCCACATACCCAGCAGTCTGTAGTGTTAACTACCAGTTGGTGTTGGTGCAAGAGCTGTACAAAAGTGTTGTTGATGAATTCTGAGCGTCTGGCTTGCTCATGTTCCGGAAACGAGTGAAAAGAGTGTATAGAAGAAACAGTAGAAATAGCAGGATCAAGGGGAGGTACTGTAGAAACTGGCACAAAAATCAAATTTATGCTAAAGACGATTCCACCCACCAATGTTGCTAAAACAATCAAAAATGTAACGGCACATTGCATCAAGAAACATTTGCTGTGAAGAATTCTATTAAGTCTGTTTCTGCGAACGTAAATCACATTCTTTCGTTGCAGCGCAGGAAGCTCCATCTTCTACAATCCGCTCGCGACCACTGATGATGTGTACGTAGATGAAAATGCCTCTATCAGCCCTGGGAGTTCCCAGAACCAACAGAAAGATCGACCTTGTGTCAGACCCCTGCAAATTCAAACTAGGCACACAGCCACGACCCTACGGCTACCCAGACGGCAAGGCAATTTAAAAAACAATAAACAATAGCAAACTTCCTGGCTGAAGGCAAAAGGTTCAATATATCAAAAATCACAATATGCAGTTGCCTGCTTTATTTGTCCTTTTTATGGCTTCTAAGGTTGTATCTCTTCTTCGCTGGTACTGTTTGATCGGAAAATAGTGTATTACTAGCAGCTGTTGCAGAGTTTAAGTTCGCAGATAGCAAAGTTTCTTCTGATGCTGGAGACAAATGTTCAGTGTTCAAAGGAGTCTTTTTAGGAGGAGAGTCAAGTTTCAAAGTGTCAGTAATCAAATCGGCATCGCTGAAAGGGATAAACTTCGGAGTGATTTCAGATTCGGAGGCACCAATTCCCTTCTTCACCCAGTCGTCGGGAGGCAGCGGCAAAGGAACACGCTTTACGTGAGAAGCGTGAATCCAATGCTTACGGCCAGCGACACGTACGGCTGTCCTCGTTGCCAGTAGGACCTGGAAGGGGCCGATGTAGCGAGGTTGAAGATTCTTTGTCCTCGCAAAGTTTCTGACCACCACGTGGTCGCCGGGTTTCAGCTGATGCCCTGGACTCTCCGGAGGTTTTGGCAAAGCATCGAAGACCTGTTGATGAATAAGACTTAATTTAGCAGTCAAGTCGTAAAGGTAGTCTATCAACATAGGATATTCAATGGAGCAAAATTGTTTAGGCCTTGGCACACCCCAGATATTTGCCGGGCGGCCAAACACAATCTCATATGGAGAAAGCCCTATTCTAGAATGCACTGTTGCTCTCGTTGATAACAAGGCCAAAGGAAGTGCGTCTGGCCAGGCTAAACCTGTGGATGCTTGTATTTTGGCTATCTTAAGCTTCAGAGTGCCATTGTAACCCTCGACTAAACCAGCAGATTGGGGATGGTTTGCACTATGGAATTTTTGTTTCAATCCTAGACCGGCACACACACTCTGCATAACTTTCCCTATAAACTCACTTCCGTTATCTGACCATACAATCCGTGGCATTCCATACCTAGGGAAAAATTCCTTGAGAAGAATTTTGGCAGTTGATAGGGCAGTGTTGTCCTTTAGTGGGTATGCTTCTATCCACCTGGAAAAAGCACAAACTACCACCAGGACGTACTTTAAATTGTTGCAGCGTTCCATGTGAATGAAGTCTAACTGAATCACTTCAAAGGGGCAGGAAGGAGGAGCGAAATGACCAGCTGGAGTTGGAGTTCCCTTGCCAGGATTATGCATCAAGCACACCATGCAATTTTTCACCACTCTCTCTGCACACTTACTGATTCCCTCATTCTTCCAGACCGGAGCCAACATCTTACATATCCCTTTAGAACTTATATGCGCTACTCCATGCGCCATCGTTACTACTGCAAGCACATATGCATCAGGCAACATCCAACGCTGCTGTTCTGTCAAATCAATCCAACATCCATTCGAGTCCAACTTGCCCGTACTTTCTCTCCATACACGTTTCTCTTCCTCAGTCGCTTCTTTCTGAATCTCCTTCACACTTTCCATAGTGTCCTCACACATTCCAGACTCAGCAATCCATCTTGCAGACGTAGCAACGTACATTCTACTCATCGTGTCTCTAGCTGTCTGTTTAGCAGTTTCATCAGCAAAGGCATTCCCACGACCAACATCATCCGTGATTGCTTTATGAGCACTGCACTTCACAATCGCAACTTCAGTCGGCAAGGTTAGAGATTCCAACAAGTCGTTAACTAGCTGACCATGTTGGATCTTAGTCCCATGGGACGTAATGAAACCTCTTTCTCTCCACAACCGGCCAAAACTATGGGCCACGCCAAATGCGTACTGACTATCTGTAAACACATTCACTCTCTTTCCCTTAGCTAAAACACACGCTCTCGTTAGAGCTATTAATTCTGCAGCTTGGGCAGAATTCTGACTCACTCTTGCAGTCTCCACAATCGTCTTCAAAGTCGTTACCGCGTAGGCAGCAGTCACATCACCATTCTCCAATTTAAAACATGACCCGTCCACATATAGCGTACCATCTGGGTCGGATAGGGGAGTATCTTTTAAATCGATACGTCCTTTTGTCTCTTCCTCCGTTTTGAAATAGCAGTCATGTGGCTCAGAATCACTCGACTCTTGATCAGTCGGCAACAATGTTGCTGGATTCAATACATTGCATCTTTTGATCTGAATATGACTCGCTAATAATGTCAGCTCGTAACCAGATAATCTCGCACTAGTAAGGTGTTGTGTCTTCGTTCGGTTCATGAGTGTATCCACTGCATGAGGAACCATGACCACTAGCATATTATTCATCACCAAACCAGCAGATTGTCGAATGGAAGCCGCAGCTGCCGCTGTAGCCCTCAAACAACTAGGTAACGCTCTGGCTACCGGATCTAATGTTGATGAAAAATACGCACAAGGACGTTGTTTATCACCAAACTTCTGTGTCAGAACACTCAACGCGCAACCTTCTCTTTCGTGAACGTAGAGCGTGAATGGCTTGCTGTAATCAGGTGTACCCAATACAGGAGCTGAACACAATGCTTTTCGTAATTCAGTAAAACTTTCTTGGCATTCATCAGACCATGGCACCGGACTCGGAACATTTTTCCCAGTCAAAGCTACCAATGGTTTCGCTAAAAGAGAAAAATTTGGGATCCACTGCCTACAGTAAGAGGTAATACCTAGGAAGGCACGTACCTCTCTCTGTGTGCGCGGAACACTCATCTGTGTAATGGCTTTTATTCTTTCTGGGGTCAACTTCCTTCCCTCCTTTGACAAGAGATGACCTAGGTAGGTCACTTCTTGGCAGCAGTATTGCATCTTGGAAGGAGACACCTTATGATTCAAATTAGACAAATGATGCAATAGGGAAATTGTAGCTGCTTTGCAAGTTTCCTTGTCATCGGCAGCCACTAAAAGATCGTCTACGTACTGTACTAGGGCAGAACCTGGAGGAAGGACAAAAGAATCTAGCTGACTTTTTAAAGCTTGACTATAAATTGATGGACTTTCACAATAGCCTTGTGGAGCGCGTTTAAATCTGAAACTGCGACCTCCTAAACAGAAGCCGAAAATATCCCTACTTTCTTCGGCTATCGGAATGCTAAAGAAAGCATTCTTTAGGTCAATAACCGAGAACCATGTAGCTGTAGCAGGTATCAATGTTAACAAGGCAGTAATGTCTGGTACTACAGGAAACTGCGGAATTACAATCTTATTAACTTCTCTAAGGTCTATGACAAACCTATAAACTGGAGGTTTTGTAGGGTCAGTTCGCTTCAGAATCGGTAATACAGGACTGTTACAGACATTTCCTCTAGTTTCTTCAACTACACCCTTCTTAATCAAGTCTTGCACAATCAATAAAAGTGCACGCTCACCTTCACTCGATATTTTATACTGGGGAATTCTTGGAAATTTCACATTTGCTTTCAAAGTTACTACATACGGTGGAATTTCTAGGAGACCTACATCATTAGGACCAGTCGCCCAAAGAGAATCAGGGAGTGAACGTAGCTCCGGCGGGAGTGCGTCCATTGACAAGTACATCGGAGAGGTGATATTTTTACCCAGTGTAAGCTGTACTCCTTCCGGAGAACAGTACAATGTCGCATATAGTCGTTTTAACAAATCTAAACCAAGCAGATTTTCATTACAACCTGTCGTCAAAATCAGAGGTGCTTTCAATTGGCACGGTCCAACAGAAATAGACAAAGGACCAGATATCGGGTTGTACACAGGGGCGCCTGAAAAACCTACGGAAATATTTGTTGAGCCAGACAAAGGTGCGCCAGGGAGTTTCGCATGAATGATAGAACTTTTTGCGGCACCAGTATCCAACAGAAACGGTTCGACTACACCTGATGTTGCTACTGCGACATAAGGCCCACTCTGATCCACTGGAACTGATACTACTCCCTCTCTCTGTCCATGGCTGTCCTAGTACCCATTTTGTTGAAAACCCTCATCTACTTCACAATAATCTTCAACAAGATATTGCTGTGATCTATTTTGTTGAGCAGATTGTCCATTTCTCTGATCAAAGTGATTGGAGGGACGATCATTCGTTTGTGGAGGCATAGCACCTCGTCCTCGTCCTCTAGAATTCTGCACAAAACCACCACGACCTCTCTGAGCTGCTGCTGCATTATTTTGCGCTAAGATCGGACATTCATTTTTGTAGTGACCCTCTTTCTTGCAGTACGCGCATTGATTCCATTGATATTGAGGTCTTGACGTACCATAATCTGCCCTTTGGTATGAGTTTCGCTGCATATTAGTCTGATTCGTGCGAGGCGGATATGCCTGCTGCAAAAGAACTTTAGTTTTTAAATCTTTCGTTTTCTTTTCAGATTTTTCCTTTTCCTCTTTATCTCTATTTTCGTAGTACTGCGCAGTCGCAAGTATTTGCGCTGTCGTAGATACAGCCCACGCACTTTCTGAGTCTTTTAATTTATTGCATAATTCAGGTAACAAATTATGCACAAATTTATCGACAAACAATCTTTGCCCTCCTTCTGTACTCATGTCCTGACCACTATGATCCACAAAAGTCTCTTCGAACCTCGTGAAGAAGTCCGAGACACTTTCGTCTTTCTTTTGCCTACATGCTGACAACTTGTCCCAATTAACACGCAATGCTGGCATCAGAGTCTTCATTAGATCAATTATTCTACCTGGCAGATTAGCGATCAAGGGTTCGGGTTTCGCACCACCTATTTGTTGATTATCTGCTGCAGTGATAGCTGCCCAATCACCACCTAAAGCAGCCTGATGATCCTCTCTACGAATTTTAGCCCACACTGGTTGCGGAACTACATTACCAAACAACATATCAATGTCGGCTAAGTTCATTATACAAGCCTCAACTGTCTGTGTTAATTCCTTGTAATATCCGGCTGGATTCTTACGCGGATCTGGCAAGGCCTGTTTCACTGCTAACACTTCTGCTCGCTTCCATGGAATGTGTATCCACACTCGTTGGAACTGTGCTGGAGCAGCTGCAATTCCTGCATTATCATCACGTTGTATTGCTTCGCGCCAAATTGGAGGAACCTCCCTCATAGGATATTGGCGACTTAGCTTCATTTTACCTTTCTCTAAATCTCTCGGTGAACGAAGAGATGGATCATTCCTAAAACTTAAAATGAGTTCCATCGCTTGCTTTATTTTCTCACCCACTATCATTCCAGCAGCAAATTCCTTTTGAACCCTAATTAAATCTTCCAAATCTGATTCGACATCGTCTTCTTCTATCTCTTCACGTAACAACGAGCACATCTCATCAAAGACGTATCGTTGCGTTGGTTCTCCCCACTGCATAAATGTGTCTAGCACATCTCTCGTACTATATCTTCTACCCTTCGAAATCCATCTGAGAGCCGTGGAGTCTAAAACTCCCCGTTCCTCAGTACTCGGAAGCTGACTCCGTCTCTGTACAGAGTCAGGAGTAGGAGTCTTAATCAAAGTTTTATATATAGGAGACAGCATATTAGTAACCGAATCAGTGATTCTTCGACGAACAGAAAGTGGAGTTAGTACACTCGCAGACATAGAGAATGCAGTGGAGGTAGGAATAGATGAGGAAGCAGTAGGAGTATCGAGGAAAATAGTTTCTGGAGCAGTAGGTACAGAGGTAGGTATAGGGGTTGGCAGTGTAGGAAGAGGAGGAGCTGTAGGAACATTCACATTCATCACAGGAAGTACAGGAACTTGATTCTGAGGGATAGGAGCAGGAGCACCAGGTTGTCCAGCAACCGGCAATTGAACATTCGGGACGAGTGGAGCCGTAGCACCTTGTGCATACGGTGGAGGTGACCGTAACAGATAAGATAGCAGAGGATCGTTTTCGGAGTCCTCCAGTATCTTAGCCATTTTCGATGGCAAGGCAGGATAGCACTTGTCAATCGCTAAGTTACGCTCTCTAATGGCTACATCTATGACCTTCTCACACTCGTTAGCCTGCAACTGTTTAGTCGCTTGCTCTAGAGTTAACTCTTCTTGTTCTTTCTGCTCTTTCTTCAACCTTCTCATTTCTCTCTGTTTGGATTCTTTCCGCCAATAACGGAAGGAATCAAACATTGCCGGCCGGGCTTTCTTCTTGAACAATTTCGCTTCTAAATTATCGAGAATCTCTTGCTCAAAACTACCATGCAGTGGCCAACTAAGGACACCATCCTTCTTACAATAGCGGACCCATATCTCATTATAAGTTATAGGACCCACGCCATACTTACAATATAAATCATATAGGGGAGTCCCAATCGGAGGAACCAGACAAGAGTCCTCCAATCGTGAGTCACTGTTGCAACTAAAACAAGACAACATTTTCCGACTTACCATTTTCAGTCCGGAACACAAAAACAAACAAAACACGGAACAAATATGTGCACTCGAACCAAGAACTTAGGCCTACCAAAACGAACTGATGTATCGATACCCAAAACTAAACCAAATAGATTATCGTAACTAGAACAACCAGTGATAATCTGACAAAACCAAACCAAACCAAGAACCGATCAAGGATTTTTAACAATCCTCACAAAGTAACCAGCTAGCTATCACTAAATACTTAACTGAGTCACTGAAGACGTCACCAAGGAGAAACCCGTCACGTTTCGCCGTACTAAGGACTGCACCACTTCGGGTCCAAGACAGGGCGACGGTCAAGGCAACGGCCCACTGCAGCCGTCCTGAACGGGAAACCCTCGTGGAAGAGAACTTCGGGCCACTTTTGCGATATGCCGGGATCGATGAAGTGGGGCGCCTCCCTCAGGAATCTTCACACGAAGCTTCTCGAACTCTTCAGGCTTTTGGACCGGTACCGAATGACGTCGCCCCACGTTGGGCGCCAATTGGAGTTCTGGACTTTTTGGTTCCGTCCAGAGGTGTCAGGGTACAACACCCAAAGACCCCGGAGTTCCACCTGCCTTGGTGCACAAATGAACAGAAACACGGGCTTCTCGATGGTGGCGTCAAAGACCAAAGGTTTATTACTGCAGGGACACAGAAGTCACAGAATCTACACACGGGCAGAGACTAGGAGCCTGTTCGATTTGTACAAAGTGGGTTGCTCCTTATATACGGTTTTTTATGCTAGGGGCAAATTCTTTACATGTAATACATTCCAAAAACCTTTGTGTCTAAAACAATAAATATTTGGTGTTACACAGGAACCGTCGATAATATCTGAGGCCAAACTTTGCGAAGAGAGGGGTTCCCACTAGTTTGTCACAATTCCCTGTCAATATTGCATTCAGGACCCGGACCGCCTCATCGTAAAGTTCGTTACCTCCCCCTAATAAAGATTCAGAAAGAAAGAAACAGAGCCAGGTGTGGAAGATAGAAAAGTGGGATAAGGGATGTTTGTGGGTTGTAAATGGGCAAGGCTACCGGCTTCGGCCGCCTAATCATGATCAGGTACAATGGACACGAAGACCAGTTTGGCAGGACTGGCCTCGGGCAGAGGAGGCAGTCTTTGTCGAGTCATGCAGCTACAGCGTGATCTGGGCTAAGGTGCACGTGTCATGTAAGAGGTGAATCTCCGGCTAAGGCTACGTGTCCTTAATCAAAGTGGAGTGAATGAAGTGATCAGAGGCTATTGCATATGTGAGGGCAAGGAAACACAAAATGGCGGCCATGATCTAAGATGGATGCCGTGGGTATATCAGAAATATGTCAATGGAAGGAGTGCTCTTGCTCGTAGCGTAGCGAAAACACTAGGATATACTAAATGGATCATTTGCGGTTCACTGATACCAATATTAGGTATTTCCGACAAACTTAAAATCACGGGTTCAAGTCGTCACGGAACCGTCACGGAACCTCAGGCCTCACTCCTTTGAGGGCAACCTGCTCGTTGGATTATTTACGGCTATGCCCAGCCGTGGAGCGGGGCCCACCGCAGGTCGGCTGACCTGTTGCTGGCTACACTGTGGGCTGGCAGTCACAGGAGGAGGTCAAGCTATGGCGCCACACGCAGGGAGGTGCCGGCTTGCGCACGGATTTCATATTCGGAAATCACGGCTGATGTCAAGCAAGACAGTACCTCTACCCACTTGGGGATTTAATTTTAAATATTGACAGACACTGAGAAGCCGCCCCACATGGGGAAAACTTCACGTACTACAATGCCCAGAGTGCCAAGTGATGGACACGCCCACTGAGGCCGGCAGTTGGAACTTATCAGGTGCGTGAAACAGTGCTTCTGGTGATCCTGTAAACGCCACTGAAGAAAGGAATCATACTTCCTGAAACGCGTCTGGAAAATTCATTGTTTACCGAGGTCTGAACTTGAGAGGTTGTCTGCCTGCAAAATACGAAATAAAGAAGAGTGCAATTACCTTCCTGAGGCCTCACTCCTTTGAGGGTAACCTGCTCGTTGGATTATTTACGGCTATGCCCAGCCGTGGAGCGGGGCCCACCGCAGGTCGGCGTAACCTGTTGCTGGCTACACTGTGGGCTGGCAGTCACAGGAGGAGGTCAAGCTACGGCGCCACACGCAGGGCGGTGCCGGCTTGCGCACGGATTTCATATTCAGAGAGCAGGGCTAATGTCAAGCAAGACAGTACCTCTACCCACTTGGGGATTTAATTTTAAATATTGACAGACACTGAGAAGCCGCCCCACATGGGGAAAACTTCACGTACTACAATGCCCAGAGTACCAAGTGATGGACACGCCCACTGAGGCCGGCAGTTGGAACTTATCAGGTGCGTGAAACAGTGCTTCTGGTGATCCTGTAAACGCCACTGAAGAAAGGAATCATACTTCCTGAAACGCGTCTGGCAAATTCATTGTTTACCGAGGTCTGAACTTGAGAGGTTGTCTGCCTGCAAAATACGTAATAAAGAAGAGTGCAATTACCTTCCTGAGGCCTCACTCCTTTGAGGGTAACCTGCTCGTTGGATTATTTACGGCTATGCCCAGCCGTGGAGCGGGGCCCACCGCAGGTCGGCGGACCTGTTGCTGGCTACACTGTGGGCTGGCAGTCACAGGAGGAGGTCAAGCTACGGCGCCACACGCAGGGCGGTGCCGGCTTGCGCACGGATTTCATATTCGGAAATCAGGGCTGATGTCAAGCAAGACAGTACCTCTACCCACTTGGGGATTTAATTTTAAATATTGACAGACACTGAGAAGCCGCCCCACATGGGGAAAACTTCACGTACTACAATGCCCAGAGTGCCAAGTGATTGACAAGCCCACTGAGGCCGGCAGTTGGAACTTATCAGGTGCGTGAAACAGTGCTTCTGGTGATCCTGTAAACGCCAC
This sequence comes from Lissotriton vulgaris, assembly GCF_964263255.1. Taxonomy (NCBI): domain Eukaryota; kingdom Metazoa; phylum Chordata; class Amphibia; order Caudata; family Salamandridae; genus Lissotriton; species Lissotriton vulgaris. The sequence continues at coordinate 1,850,261,382 of NC_141685.1, forward strand.
TGAAGAAAGGAATCATACTTCCTGAAACGCGTCTGGAAAATTCATTGTTTACCGAGGTCTGAACTTGAGATGTTGTCTGCCTGCAAAATACGAAATAAAGAAGAGTGCAATTACCTTCCTGAGGCCTCACTCCTTTGAGGGTAACCTGCTCGCTGGATTATTTACGGCTATGCCCAGCCGTGGAGCGGGGCCCACCGCAGGCCGGCGGACCTGTTGCTGGCTACACTGTGGGCTGGCAGTCACAGGAGGAGGTCAAGCTACGGCGCCACACGCAGGGCGGTGCTGGCTTGCGCACGGATTTCATATTCGGAGAGCAGGGCTGATGTCAAGCAAGACAGTACCTCTACCCATTTGGGGATTTAATTTTAAATATTGACAGACACTGAGAAGCCGCCCCACATGGGGAAAACTTCACGTACTACAATGCCCAGAGTGCCAAGTGATGGACACGCCCACTGAGGCCGGTAGTTGGAACTTATCAGGTGCGTGAAACAGTGCTTCTGGTGATCCTGTAAAGGCCACTGAAGAAAGGAATCATACTTCCTGAAACGGGTCTTGCAAATTCATTGTTTACCGAGGTCTGAACTTGAGAGGTTGTCTGCCTGCAAAATACGAAATAAAGAAGAGTGCAATTACCTTCCTGAGGCCTCACTCCTTTGAGGGTAACCTGCTTGTTGGATTATTTACGGCTATGCCCAGCCGTGGAGCGGGGCCCACCGCAGGTCGGCGGACCTGTTGCTGGCTACACTGTGGGCTGGCAGTCACAGGAGGAGGTCAAGCTACGGCGCCACACGCAGGGCGGTGCCGGCTTGCGCACGGATTTCATATTCAGAAATCAGGGCTGATGTCAAGCAAGACAGAACCTCTACCCACTTGGGGATTTAATTTTAAATATTGACAGACACTGAGAAGCCGCCCCACATGGGGAAAACTTCACGTACTACAATGCCCAGAGTGCCAAGTGATGGACACGCCCACTGAGGCCGGCAGTTGGTACTTATCAGGTGCGTGAAACAGTGCTTCTGGTGATCCTGTAAACGCCACTGAAGAAAGGAATCATACTTCCTGAAACACGTCTGGAAAATTCATTGTTTACCGAGGTCTGAACTTGAGAGGTTGTCTGCCTGCAAAATACGAAATAAAGAAGAGTGCAATTACCTTCCTGAGGCCTCACTCCTTTGAGGGTAACCTGCTCGTTGGATTATTTACGGCTATGCCCAGCCGTGGAGCGGGGCCCACCGCAGGTCGGCGGACCTGTTGCTTCCTACACTGTGGGCTGGCAGTCACAGGAGGAGGTCAAGCTACGGCGCCACACGCAGGGCGGTGCTGGCTTGCACACGGATTTCATATTCGGAGAGCAGGGCTGATGTCAAGCAAGACAGTACCTCTACCCACTTGGGGATTTAATTTTAAATATTGACAGACACTGAGAAGCCGCCCCACATGGGGAAAACTTCACGTACTACAATGCCCAGAGTGCCAAGTGATGGACACGCCCACTGAGGCCGGCAGTTGGAACTTATCAGGTGCGTGAAACAGTGCTTCTGGTGATCCTGTAAAAGCCACTGAAGAAAGGAATCATACTTCCTGAAACGCGTCTGGCAAATTCATTGTTTACCGAGGTCTGAACTTGAGAGGTTGTCTGCCTGCAAAATACGTAATAAAGAAGAGTGCAATTACCTTCCTGAGGCCTCACTCCTTTGAGGGTAACCTGCTCGTTGGATTATTTACGGCTATGCCCAGCCGTGGAGCGGGGCCCACCGCAGGTCGGCGGACCTGTTGTTGGCTACACTGTGGGTTGACAGTCACAGGAGGAGGTCAAGCTACGGCGCCACACGCAGGGCGGTGCCGGCTTGCGCACGGATTTCATATTTGGAAATCAGGGCTGATGTCAAGCAAGACAGTACCTCTACCCACTTGGGGATTTAATTTTAAATATTGACAGACACTGAGAAGCCGCCCCACATGGGGAAAACTTCACGTACTACAATGCCCAAAGTGCCAAGTGATGGACACGCCAACTGAGGCCGGCAGTTGGAACTTATCAGGTGCGTGAAACAGTGCTTCTGGTGATCCTGTAAACGCCACTGAAGAAAGGAATCATACTTCCTGAAACGCGTCTGGGAAATTCATTGTTTACCGAGGTCTGAACTTGAGAGGTTGTCTGCCTGCAAAATACGAAATAAAGAAGAGTGCAATTACCTTCCTGAGGCCTCACTCCTTTGAGGGTAACCTGCTCATCGATTATTTACGGCTATGCCCAGCCGTGGAGCGGGGCCCACCGCAGGTCAGCGGACCTGTTGCTGGCTACACTGTGGGCTGGCAGTCACAGGAGGAGGGCAAGCTACGGCGCCACACGCAGGGCGGTGCCGGCTTGCGCACGGATTTCATATTCGGAGAGCAGGGCTGATGTCAAGCAAGACAGTACCTCTACCCACTTGGGGATTTAATTTTAAATATTGACAGACACTGAGAAGCCGCCCCACATGGGGAAAACTTCACGTACTACAATGCCCAGAGTGCCAAGTGATGGACACGCCCACTGAGACCGGCAGTTGGAACTTATCAGGTGCGTGAAACAGTGCTTCTGGTGATCCTGTAAAGGCCACTGAAGAAAGGAATCATACTTCCTGAAACGGGTCTTGCAAATTCATTGTTTACCGAGGTCTGAACTTGAGAGGTTGTCTGCCTGCAAAATACGAAATAAAGAAGAGTGCAATTACCTTCCTGAGGCCTCACTCCTTTGAGGGTAACCAGCTCGTTGGATTATTTACGGCTATGCCCAGCCGTGGAGCGGGGCCCACCGCAGGTCGGCGGACCTGTTGCTGGCTACACTGTGGGCTGGCAGTCACAGGAGGAGGTCAAGCTACGGCGCCACACGCAGGGCGGTGCCGGCTTGCGCACGGATTTCATATTCGGAGAGCAGGGCTGATGTCAAGCAAGACAGTACCTCTACCCACTTGGGGATTTAATTTTAAATATTGACAGACACTGAGAAGCCGCCCCACATGGGGAAAACTTCACGTACTACAATGCCCAGAGTGCCAAGTGATGGACACGCCCACTGAGGCCGGCAGTTGGAACTTATCAGGTGCGTGAAACAGTGCTTCTGGTGATCCTGTAAACGCCACTGAAGAAAGGAATCATACTTCCTGAAACGGGTCTTGCAAATTCATTGTTTACCGAGGTCTGAACTTGAGAGGTTGTCTGCCTGCAAAATACGTAATAAAGAAGAGTGCAATTACCTTCCTGAGGCCTCACTCCTTTGAGGGTTACCTGCTCGTTGGATTATTTACGGCTATGCCCAGCCGTGGAGCGGGGCCCACCGCAGGTCGGCGGACCTGTTGCTGGCAACACTGTGGGCTGGCAGTCACAGGAGGAGGTCAAGCTACGGCGCCACACGCAGGGCGGTGCCGGCTTGCGCACGGATTTCATATTCGGAAATTAGGGCTGATGTCAAGCAAGACAGTACCTCTACCCACTTGGAGATTTAATTTTAAATATTGACAGACACTGAGAAGCCGCCCCACATGGGGAAAACTTCATGTACTACAATGCCCAGAGTGCCAAGTGATGGACACGCCCACTGAGGCCGGCAGTTGGAACTTATCAGGTGCGTGAAACAGTGCTTCTGGTGATCCTGTAAACGCCACTGAAGAAAGGAATCATACTTCCTGAAACGCGTCTGGCAAATTCATTGTTTACCGAGGTCTGAACTTGAGAGGTTGTCTGCCTGCAAAATACGTAATAAAAAAGAGTGCAATTACCTTCCTGAGGCCTCACTCCTTTGAGGGTAACCTGCTCGTTGGATTATTTACGGCTATGCCCAGCTGTGGAGCGGGGCCCACCGCAGGTCGGCGGACCTGTTGCTGGCTACACTGTGGGCTGGCAGTCACAGGAGGAGGTCAAGCTACGGCGCCACACGCAGGGCGGTGCCGGCTTGCGCACGGATTTCATATTCGGAAATCAGGGCTGATGTCAAGCAAGACAGTACCTCTACCCACTTGGGGATTTAATTTTAAATTTTGACAGACACTGAGAAGCCGCCCCACATGGGGAAAACTTCACGTACTACAATGCCCAGAGTGCCAAGTGATTGACACGCCCACTGAGGCCGGCAGTTGGTACTTATCAGGTGCGTGAAACAGTGCTTCTAGTGATCCTGTAAACGCCACTGAAGAAAGGAATCATACTTCCTGAAACGGGTCTTGCAAATTCATTGTTTACCGAGGTCTGAACTTGAGAGGTTGTCTGCCTGCAAAATACTTAATAAAGAAGAGTGCAATTACCTTCCTGAGGCCTCACTCCTTTGAGGGTAACCTGCTCGTTGGATTATTTACGGCTATGCCCAGCCGTGGAGCGGGGCCCACCGCAGGTCGGCGGACCTGTTGCTGGCTACACTGTGGGCTGGCAGTCACAGGAGGAGGTCAAGCTACGGCGCCACACGCAGGGCGGTGACGGCTTGCGCACGGATTTCATATTCGGAGAGCAGGGCTGATGTCAAGCAAGACAGTACCTCTACCCACTTGGGGATTTAATTTTAAATATTGACAGACACTGAGAAGCCGCCCCACATGGGGAAAACTTCACGTACTACAATGCCCAGAGTGCCAAGTGATGGACACGCCCACTGAGGCCGGCAGTTGAAACTTATCAGGTGCGTGAAACAGTGCTTCTGGTGATCCTGTAAAGGCCACTGAAGAAAGGAATCATACTTCCTGAAACGGGTCTTGCAAATTCATTGTTTACCGAGGTCTGAACTTGAGAGGTTGTCTGCCTGCAAAATACGAACTAAAGAAGAGTGCAATTACCTTCCTGAGGCCTCACTCCTTTGAGGGTAACCTGCTCGTTGGATTATTTACGGCTATGCCCAGCCGTGGAGCGGGGCCCACCGCAGGTCGGCGGACCTGTTGCTGGCTACACTGTGGGCTGGCAGTTACAGGAGGAGGTCAAGCTACAGCGCCACACGCAGGGCGGTGCCGGCTTGCGCACGGATTTCATATTCGGAGAGCAGGGCTGATGTCAAGCAAGACAGTACCTCTACCCACTTGGGGATTTAATTTTAAATATTGACAGACACTGAGAAGCCGCCCCACATGGGGAAAACTTCACGTACTACAATGCCCAGAGTGCCAAGTGATGGACACGCCCACTGAGGCCGGCAGTTGGAACTTATCAGGTGCGTGAAACAGTGCTTCTGGTGATCCTGTAAAGGCCACTGAAGAAAGGAATCATACTTCCTGAAACGGGTCTTGCAAATTCATTGTTTACCGAGGTCTGAACTTGAGAGGTTGTCTGCCTGCAAAATACGAAATAAAGAAAAGTGCAATTACCTTCCTGAGGCCTCACTCCTTTGAGGGTAACCAGCTCGTTGGATTATTTACGGCTATGCCCAGCCGTGGAGCGGGGCCCACCGCAGGTCGGCGGACCTGTTGCTGGCTACACTGTGGGCTGGCAGTCACAGGAGGAGGTCAAGCTACGGCGCCACACGCAGGGCGGTGCCGGCTTGCGCACGGATTTCATATTCGGAGAGCAGGGCTGATGTCAAGCAAGACAGTACCTCTACCCACTTGGGGATTTAATTTTAAATATTGACAGACACTGAGAAGCCGCCCCACATGGGGAAAACTTCACGTACTACAATGCCCAGAGTGCCAAGTGATGGACACGCCCACTGAGGCCGGCAGTTGGAACTTATCAGGTGCGTGAAACAGTGCTTCTGGTGATCCTGTAAAGGCCACTGAAGAAAGGAATCATACTTCCTGAAACGGGTCTTGCAAATTCATTGTTTACCGAGGTCTGAACTTGAGAGGTTGTCTGCCTGTAAAATACGAAATAAAGAAGAGTGCAATTACCTTCCTGAGGCCTCACTCCTTTGAGGGTAACCTGCTCGTTGGAATTTTTACGGCTATGCCCAGCTGTGGAGCGGGGCCCACCGCAGGTCGGCGGACCTGTTGCTGGCTACACTGTGGGCTGGCAGTCACAGGAGGAGGTCAAGCTACGGCGCCACATGCAGGGCGGTGACGGCTTGCGCACAGATTTCATATTCGGAGAGCAGGGCTGATGTCAAGCAAGACAGTACCTCTACCCACTTGGGGATTTAATTTTAAATATTGACAGACACTGAGAAGCCGCCCCACATGGGGAAAACTTCACGTACTACAATGCCCAGAGTGCCAAGTGATGGACACGCCCACTGAGGCCGGCAGTTGGAACTTATCAGGTGCGTGAAACAGTGCTTCTGGAGATCCTGTAAAGTCCACTGAAGAAAGGAATCATACTTCCTGAAACGGGTCTTGCAAATTCATTGTTTACCGAGGTCTGAACTTGAGAGGTTGTCTGCCTGCAAAATACGAAATAAAGAAGAGTGCAATTACCTTCCTGAGGCCTCACTCCTTTGAGGGTAACCTGCTCGTTGGATTATTTACGGCTATGCCCAGCCGTGGAGCGGGGCCCACCGCAGGTCGGCGGACCTGTTGCTGGCTACACTGTGGGCTGGCAGTCACAGGAGGAGGTCAAGCTACGGCGCCACACGCAGGGCGGTGCCGGCTTGCGCACGGATTTCATATTCGGAGAGCAGGGCTGATGTCAAGCAAGACAGTACCTCTACCCACTTGGGGATTTAATTTTAAATATTGACAGACACTGAGAAGCCGCCCCACATGGGGAAAACTTCACGTACTACAATGCCCAGAGTGCCAAGTGATGGACACGCCCACTGAGGCTGGCAGTTGGAACTTATCAGGTGCGTGAAACAGTGCTTCTGGTGATCCTGTAAACGCCACTGAAGAAAGGAATCATACTTCCTGAAACGCGTCTGGCAAATTCATTGTTTACCGAGGTCTGAACTTGAGAGGTTGTCTGCCTGCAAAATACGTAATAAAGAAGAGTGCAATTACCTTCCTGAGGCCTCACTCCTTTGAGGGTAACCTGCTTGTTGGATTATTTACGGCTATGCCCAGCCGTGGAGCGGGGCCCACCGCAGGTCGGCGGACCTGTTGCTGGCTACACTGTGGGCTGGCAGTCACAGGAGGAGGTCAAGCTACGGCGCCACACGCAGGGCGGTGCCGGCTTGCGCACGGATTTCATATTCGGAGAGCAGGGCTGATGTCAAGCAAGACAGTACCTCTACCCACTTGGGGATTTAATTTTAAATATTGACAGACACTGAGAAGCCGCCCCACATGGGGAAAACTTCACGTACTACAATGCCCAGAGTGCCAAGTGATGGACACGCCCACTGAGGCCGGCAGTTGGAACTTATCAGGTGCGTGAAACAGTGCTTCTGGTGATCCTGTAAAAGCCACTGAAGGAAGGAATCATACTTCCTGAAACGCGTCTGGCAAATTCATTGTTTACCGAGGTCTGAACTTGAGAGGTTGTCTGCCTGCAAAATACGTAATAAAGAAGAGTGCAATTACCTTCCTGAGGCCTCACTCCTTTGAGGGTAACCTGCTCGTTGGATTATTTACGGCTATGCCCAGCCGTGGAGCGGGGCCCACCGCAGGTCGGCGGACCTGTTGCTGGCTACACTGTGGGCTGGCAGTCACAGGAGGAGGTCAAGCTACGGCGCCACACGCAGGGCGGTGCCGGCTTGCGCACGGATTTCATATTCGGAAATCAGGGCTGATGTCAAGCAAGACGGTACCTCTACCCACTTGGGGATTTAATTTTAAATATTGACAGACACTGAGAAGCCGCCCCACATGGGGAAAACTTCACGTACTACAATGCCCAGAGTGCCAAGTGATGGACACGCCCACTGAGGCAGGCAGTTGGAACTTATCAGGTGCGTGAAACAGTGCTTCTGGTGATCCTGTAAACGCCACTGAAGAAAGGAATCATACTTCCTGAAACGCGTCTGGAAAATTCATTGTTTACCGAGGTCTGAACTTGAGAGGTTGTCTGCCTGCAAAATACGAAATAAAGAAGAATGCAATTACCTTCCTGAGGCCTCACTCCTTTGAGGGTAACCTGCTCGTTGGATTATTTACGGCTATGCCCAGCCGTGGAGCGGGGCCCACCGCAGGTCGGCGGACCTGTTGCTGGCTACACTGTGGGCTGGCAGTCACAGGAGGAGGTCAAGCTACGGCGCCACACGCAGGGCGGTGCCGGCTTGCGCACGGATTTCATATTCGGAGAGCAGGGCTGATGTCAAGCAAGACAGTACCTCTACCCACTTGGGGATTTAATTTTAAATATTGACAGACACTGAGAAGCCACCCCACATGGGGAAAACTTCACGTACTACAATGCCCAGAGTGCCAAGTGATGGACACGCCCACTGAGGCCGGCAGTTGGAACTTATCAGGTGCGTGAAACAGTGCTTCTGGTGATACTGTAAAGGCCACTGAAGAAAGGAATCATACTTCCTGAAACGGGTCTTGCAAATTCATTGTTTACCGAGGTCTGAACTTGAGAGGTTGTCTGCCTGCAAAATACGAAATAAAGAAGAGTGCAATTACCTTTCTGAGGCCTCACTCCTTTGAGGGTAACCTGCTCGTTGGATTATTTACGGCTATGCCCAGCCATGGAGCGGGGCCCACCGCAGGTCGGTGGACCTGTTGCTGGCTACACTGTGGGCTGGCAGTCACAGGAGGAGGTCAAGCTACGGCGCCACACGCAGGGCGGTGCCGGCTTGCGCACGGATTTCATATTCGGAGAGCAGGGCTGATGTCAAGCAAGACAGTACCTCTACCCACTTGGGGATTTAATTTTAAATATTGACAGACACTGAGAAGCCGCCCCACATGGGGAAAACTTCACGTACTACAATGCCCAGAGTGCCAAGTGATGGACACGCCCACTGAGGCCGGCAGTTGGAACTTATCAGGTGCGTGAAACAGTGCTTCTGGTGATCCTGTAAACGCCACTGAAGAAAGGAATCATACTTCCTGAAACGCGTCCGGCAAATTAATTGTTTACCGAGGTCTGAACTTGAGAAGTTGTCTGCCTGCAAAATACGTAATAAAGAAGAGTGAAATTACCTTCCTGAGGCCTCACTCCTTTGAGGGTAACCTGCTCGTTGGATTATTTACGGCTATGCCCAGCCGTGGAGCGGGGCCCACCGCAGGTCGGCGGACCTGTTGCTGGCTACACTGTGGGCTGGCAGTCACAGGAGGAGGTCAAGCTACGGCGCCACACGCAGGGCGGTGCCGGCTTGCGCACGGATTTCATATTCGGAAATCAGGGCTGATGTCAAGCAAGACAGTACCTCTACCCACTTGGGGATTTAATTTTAAATATTGACAGACACTGAGAAGCCGCCCCACATGGGGAAAACTTCACGTACTACAATGCCCAGAGTGCCAAGTGATGGACACGCCCACTGAGGCCGGCAGTTGGAACTTATCTTGTGCGTGAAACAGTGCTTCTGGTGATCCTGTAAACGCCACTGAAGAAAGGAATCATACTTCCTGAAACGCGTCTGGAAAATTCATTGTTTACCGAGGTCTGAACTTGAGAGGTTGTCTGCCTGCAAAATACGAAATAAAGAAGAGTGCAATTACCTTCCTGAGGCCTCACTCCTTTGAGGGTAACCTGCTCGTTGGATTATTTACGGCTATGCCCAGCCGTGGAGCGGGGCCCACCGCAGGTCAGCGGACCTGTTGCTGGCTACACTGTGGGCTGGCAGTCACAGGAGGAGGTCAAGCTACGGTGCCACACGCAGGGCGGTGCCGGCTTGCGCACGGATTTCATATTCGGAAATCAGGGCTGATGTCAAGCAAGACAGTACCTCTACCCACTTAGGGATTTAATTTTAAATATTGACAGACACTGAGAAGCCGCCCCACATGGGGAAAACTTCACGTACTACAATGCCCAGAGTGCCAAGTGATTGACACGCCCACTGAGGCCGGCAGTTGGAACTTATCAGGTGCGTGAAACAGTGCTTCTGGTGATCCTGTAAACGCCACTGAAGAAAGGAATCATACTTCCTGAAACGCGTCTGGAAAATTCATTGTTTACCGAGGTCTGAACTTGAGAGGTTGTCTGCCTGCAAAATACGAAATAAAGAAGAGTGCAATTACCTTCCTGAGGCCTCACTCCTTTGAGGGTAACCTGCTCGTTGGATTATTTACGGCTATGCCCAGCCGTGGAGCGGGGCCCACCGCAGGTCGGCGGACCTGTTGCTGGCTACACTGTGGGCTGGCAGTCACAGGAGGAGGTCAAGCTACGGTGCCACACGCAGGGCGGTGCCGGCTTGCGCACGGATTTCATATTCGGAGAGCAGGGCTGATGTCAAGCAAGACAGTACCTCTACCCACTTGGGGATTTAATTTTAAATATTGACAGACACTGAGAAGCCGCCCAACATGGGGAAAACTTCACGTACTACAATGCCCAGAGTGCCAAGTGATGGACACGCCCACTGAGGCCGGCAGTTGGAACTTATCAGGTGCGTGAAACAGTGCTTCTGGTGATCCTGTAAAGGCCACTGAAGAAAGGAATCATACTTCCTGAAACGGGTCTTGCAAATTCATTGTTTACCGAGGTCTGAACTTGAGAGGTTGTCTGCCTGCAAAATACGAAATAAAGAAGAGTGCAATTACCTTCCTGAGGCCTCACTCCTTTGAGGGTAACCTGCTCGTTGGATTATTCACGGCTATGCCCAGCCGTGGAGCGGGGCCCACCGCAGGTCGGCGGACCTGTTGCTGGCTACACTGTGGGCTGGCAGTCACAGGAGGAGGTCAAGCTACGGCGCCACACGCAGGGCGGTGCCGGCTTGCGCATGGATTTCATATTCGGAGAGCAGGGCTGATGTCAAGCAAGACAGTACCTCTACCCACTTGGGGATTTAATTTTAAATATTGACAGACACTGAGAAGCCGCCCCACATGGGGAAAACTTCACGTACTACAATGCCCAGAGTGCCAAGTGATGGACACGCCCACTGAGGCCGGCAGTTGGAACTTATCAGGTGCGTGAAACAGTGCTTCTGGTGATCCTGTAAACGCCACTGAAGAAAGGATTCATACTTCCTGAAACGCGTCTGGCAAATTCATTGTTTACCGAGGTCTGAACTTGAGAGGTTGTCTGCCTGCAAAATACGTAATAAAGAAGAGTGCAATTACCTTCCTGAGGCCTCACTCCTTTGAGGGTAACCTGCTCGTTGGATTATTTACGGCTATGCCCAGCCGTGGAGCGGGGCCCACCGCAGGTCGGCTGACCTGTTGCTGGCTACACTGTGGGCTGGCAGTCACAGGAGGAGGTCAAGCTACGGCGCCACACGCAGGGCGGTGCCGGCTTGTGCACGGATTTCATATTCAGAAATCAGGGCTGATGTCAAGCAAGACAGTACCTCTACCCACTTGGGGATTTAATTTTAAATATTGACAGACACTGAGAAGCCGCCCCACATGGGGAAAACTTCACGTACTACAATGCCCAGAGTGCCAAGTGATGGACACGCCCACTGAGGCCGGCAGTTGGAACTTATCAGGTGTGTGAAACAGTGCTTCTGGTGATCCTGTAAACGCCACTGAAGAAAGGAATCATACTTCCTGAAACGCGTCTGGCAAATTCATTGTTTACCGAGGTCTGAACTTGAGAGGTTGTCTGCCTGCAAAATACGTAATAAAGAAGAGTGCAATTACCTTCCTGAGGCCTCACTCCTTTGAGGGTAACCTGCTCGTTGGATTATTTACGGCTATGCCCAGCCGTGGAGCGGGGCCCACCGCAGGTCGGCGGACCTGTTGCTGGCTACACTGTGGGCTGGCAGTCACAGGAGGAGGTCAAGCTACGGTGCCACACGCAGGGCGGTGCCGGCTTGCGCACGGATTTCATATTCGGAAATCAGGGCTGATGTCAAGCAAGACAGTACCTCTACCCACTTAGGGATTTAATTTTAAATATTGACAGACACTGAGAAGCCGCCCCACATGGGGAAAACTTCACGTACTACAATGCCCAGAGTGCCAAGTGATTGACACGCCCACTGAGGCCGGCAGTTGGAACTTATCAGGTGCGTGAAACAGTGCTTCTGGTGATCCTGTAAACGCCACTGAAGAAAGGAATCATACTTCCTGAAACGCGTCTGGAAAATTCATTGTTTACCGAGGTCTGAACTTGAGAGGTTGTCTGCCTGCAAAATACGAAATAAAGAAGAGTGCAATTACCTTCCTGAGGCCTCACTCCTTTGAGGGTAACCTGCTCGTTGGATTATTTACGGCTATGCCCAGCCGTGGAGCGGGGCCCACCGCAGGTCGGCGGACCTGTTGCTGGCTACACTGTGGGCTGGCAGTCACAGGAGGAGGTCAAGCTACGGCGCCACACGCAGGGCGGTGCCGGCTTGCGCACGGATTTCATATTCGGAGAGCAGGGCTGATGTCAAGCAAGACAGTACCTCTACCCACTTGGGGATTTAATTTTAAATATTGACAGACACTGAGAAGCCGCCCCACATGGGGAAAACTTCACGTACTACAATGCCCAGAGTGCCAAGTGATGGACACGCCCACTGAGGCCGGTAGTTGGAACTTATCAGGTGCGTGAAACAGTGCTTCTGGTGATCCTGTAAAGGCCACTGAAGAAAGGAATCATACTTCCTGAAACGGGTCTTGCAAATTCATTGTTTACCGAGGTCTGAACTTGAGAGGTTGTCTGCCTGCAAAATACGAAATAAAGAAGAGTGCAATTACCTTCCTGAGGCCTCACTCCTTTGAGGGTAACCTGCTCGTTGGATTATTTACGGCTATGCCCAGCCATGGAGCGGGGCCCACCGCAGGTCGGTGGACCTGTTGCTGGCTACACTGTGGGCTGGCAGTCACAGGAGGAGGTCAAGCTACGGCGCCACACCCAGGGCGGTGCCGGCTTGCGCACGGATTTCATATTCGGAGAGCAGGGCTGATGTCAAGCAAGACAGTACCTCTACCCACTTGGGGATTTAATTTTAAATATTGACAGACACTGAGAAGCCGCCCCACATGGGGAAAACTTCACGTACTACAATGCCCAGAGTGCCAAGTGATGGACACGCCCACTGAGGCCGGCAGTTGGAACTTATCAGGTGCGTGAAACAGTGCTTCTGGTGATCCTGTAAACGCCACTGAAGAAAGGAATCATACTTCCTGAAACGCGTCCGGCAAATTCATTGTTTACCGAGGTCTGAACTTGAGAAGTTGTCTGCCTGCAAAATACGTAATAAAGAAGAGTGAAATTACCTTCCTGAGGCCTCACTCCTTTGAGGGTAACCTGCTCGTTGGATTATTTACGGCTATGCCCAGCCGTGGAGCGGGGCCCACTGCAGGTCGGCGGACCTGTTGCTGGCTACACTGTGGGCTGGCAGTCACAGGAGGAGGTCAAGCTACGGCGCCACACGCAAGGCGGTGCCGGCTTGCACACGGATTTCATATTCGGAAATCAGGGCTGATGTCAAGCAAGACAGTACCTCTACCCACTTGGGGATTTAATTTTAAATATTGACAGACACTGAGAAGCCGCCCCACATGGGGAAAACTTCACGTACTACAATGCCCAGAGTGCCAAGTGATGGACACGCCCACTGAGGCCAGCAGTTGGAACTTATCTTGTGCGTGAAACAGTGCTTCTGGTGATCCTGTAAACGCCACTGAAGAAAGGAATCATACTTCCTGAAACGCGTCTGGAAAATTCATTGTTTACCGAGGTCTGAACTTGAGAGGTTGTCTGCCTGCAAAATACGAAATAAAGAAGAGTGCAATTACCTTCCTGAGGCCTCACTCCTTTGAGGGTAACCTGCTCGTTGGATTATTTACGGCTATGCCCAGCCGTGGAGCGGGGCCCACCGCAGGTCAGCGGACCTGTTGCTGGCTACACTGTGGGCTGGCAGTCACAGGAGGAGGTCAAGCTACGGTGCCACACGCAGGGCGGTGCTGGCTTGCGCACGGATTTCATATTCGGAGAGCAGGGCTGATGTCAAGCAAGACAGTACCTCTACCCACTTGGGGATTTAATTTTAAATATTGACAGACACTGAGAAGCTGCCCCACATGGGGAAAACTTCACGTACTACAATGCCCAGAGTGCCAAGTGATGGACACGCCCACTGAGGCCGGCAGTTGGAACTTATCAGGTGCGTGAAACAGTGCTTCTGGTGATCCTGTAAAGGCCACTGAAGAAAGGAATCATACTTCCTGAAACGGGTCTTGCAAATTCATTGTTTACCGAGGTCTGAACTTGAGAGGTTGTCTGCCTGCAAAATACGAAATAAAGAAGAGTGCAATTACCTTCCTGAGGCCTCACTCCTTTGAGGGTAACCTGCTCGTTGGAATATTTACGGCTATGCCCAGCCGTGGAGCGGGGCCCACCGCAGGTCGGCGGACCTGTTGCTGGCTACACTGTGGGCTGGCAGTCACAGGAGGAGGTCAAGCTACGGCGCCACACGCAGGGCGGTGCCGGCTTGCGCACGGATTTCATATTCGGAGAGCAGGGCTGATGTCAAGCAAGACAGTACCTCTACCCACTTGGGGATTTAATTTTAAATATTGACAGACACTGAGAAGCCGCCCCACATGGGGAAAACTTCACGTACTACAATGCCCAGAGTGCCAAGTGATGGACACGCCCACTGAGGCCGGCAGTTGGAACTTATCAGGTGCGTGAAACAGTGCTTCTGGTGATCCTGTAAACGCCACTGAAGAAAGGAATCATACTTCCTGAAACGCGTCTGGCAAATTCATTGTTTACCGAGGTCTGAACTTGAGAGGTTGTCTGCCTGCAAAATACGTAATAAAGAAGAGTGCAATTACCTTCCTGAGGCCTCACTCCTTTGAGGGTAACCTGCTCATTGGATTATTTACGGCTATGCCCAGCCGTGGAGCGGGGCCCACCGCAGGTCGGCTGACCTGTTGCTGGCTACACTGTGGGCTGGCAGTCACAGGAGGAGGTCAAGCTACGGCGCCACACGCAGGGCGGTGCCGGCTTGTGCACGGATTTCATATTCGGAAATCAGGGCTGATGTCAAGCAAGACAGTACCTCTACCCACTTGGGGATTTAATTTTAAATATTGACAGACACTGAGAATCCGCCCCACATGGGGAAAACTTCACGTACTACAATGCCCAGAGTGCCAAGTGATGGACACGCCCACTGAGGCCGGCAGTTGGAACTTATCAGGTGCGTGAAACAGTGCTTCTGGTGATCCTGTAAACGCCACTGAAGAAAGGAATCATACTTCCTGAAACGCGTCTGGAAAATTCATTGTTTACCGAGGTCTGAACTTGAGAGGTTGTCTGCCTGCAAAATACGAAATAAAGAAGAGTGCAATTACCTTCCTGAGGCCTCACTCCTTTGAGGGTAACCTGCTCGTTGGATTATTTACGGCTATGCCCAGCCGTGGAGCGGGGCCCACCGCAGGTCGGCGGACCTGTTGCTGGCTACACTGTGGGCTGGCAGTCACAGGAGGAGGTCAAGCTACGGCGCCACACGCAGGGCGGTGCCGGCTTGCGCACGGATTTCATATTCAGAGAGCAGGGCTGATGTCAAGCAAGACAGTTCCTCTACCCACTTGGGGATTTAATTTTAAATATTGACAGACACTGAGAAGCCGCCCCACATGGGGAAAACTTCACGTACTACAATGCCCAGAGTGCCAAGTGATGGACACGCCCACTGAGGCCGGCAGTTGGAACTTATCAGGTGCGTGAAACAGTGCTTCTGGTGATCCTGTAAACGCCACTGAAGAAAGGAATCATACTTCCTGAAACGCGTCTGGCAAATTCATTGTTTACCAAGGTCTGAACTTGAGAGGTTGTCTGCCTGCAAAATACGTAATAAAGAAGAGTGCAATTACCTTCCTGAGGCCTCACTCCTTTGAGGGTAACCTGCTCGTTGGATTATTTACGGCTATGCCCAGCCGTGGAGCGGGGCCCACCGCAGGTCGGCGGACCTGTTGCTGGCTACACTGTGGGCTGGCAGTCACAGGAGGAGGTCAAGCTACGGTGCCACACGCAGGGCGGTGCCGGCTTGCGCACGGATTTCATATTCGGAAATCAGGGCTGATGTCAAGCAAGACAGTACCTCTACCCACTTGGGGATTTAATTTTAAATATTGACAGACACTGAGAAGCCGCCCCACATGGGGAAAACTTCAAGTACTACAATGCCCAGAGTGCCAAGTGATTGACACGCCCACTGAGGCCGGCAGTTGGAACTTATCAGGTGCGTGAAACAGTGCTTCTGGTGATCCTGTAAACGCCACTGAAGAAAGGAATCATACTTCCTTAAACGCGTCTGGAAAATTCATTGTTTACCGAGGTCTGAACTTGAGAGGTTGTCTGCCTGCAAAATACGAAATAAAGAAGAGTGCAATTACCTTCCTGAGGCCTCACTCCTTTGAGGGTAACCTGCTCGTTGGATTATTTACGGCTATGCCCAGCCGTGGAGCGGGGCCCACCGCAGTTCGGCGGACCTGTTGCTGGCTACACTGTGGGCTGGCAGTCACAGGAGGAGGTCAAGCTACGGCGCCACACGCAGGGCGGTGCCGGCTTGCGCACGGATTTCATATTCGGAGAGCAGGGCTGATGTCAAGCAAGACAGTACCTCTACCCACTTGGGGATTTAATTTTAAATATTGACAGACACTGAGAAGCCGCCCCACATGGGGAAAACTTCACGTACTACAATGCCCAGAGTGCCAAGTGATGGACACGCCCACTGAGGCCGGTAGTTGGAACTTATCAGGTGCGTGAAACAGTGCTTCTGGTGATCCTGTAAAGGCCACTGAAGAAAGGAATCATACTTCCTGAAACGGGTCTTGCAAATTCATTGTTTACCGAGGTCTGAACTTGAGAGGTTGTCTGCCTGCAAAATACTAAATAAAGAAGAGTGCAATTACCTTCCTGAGGCCTCACTCCTTTGAGGGTAACCGGCTCGTTGGATTATTTACGGCTATGCCCAGCCGTGGAGCGGGGCCCACCGCAGGTCGGCGGACCTGTTGCTGGCTACACTGTGGGCTGGCAGTCACAGGAGGAGGTCAAGCTACGGCGCCACACGCAGGGCGGTGCCGGCTTGCGCACGGATTTCATATTCGGAGAGCAGGGCTGATGTCAAGCAAGACAGTACCTCTACCCACTTGGGGATTTAATTTTAAATATTGACAGACACTGAGAAGCCGCCCCACATGGGGAAAACTTCCCGTACTACAATGCCCAGAGTGCCAAGTGATGGACACGCCCACTGAGGCCGGCAGTTGGAACTTATCAGGTGCGTGAAACAGTGCTTCTGGTGATCCTGTAAACGCCACTGAAGAAAGGAATCATACTTCCTGAAACGCGTCCGGCAAATTCATTGTTTACCGAGGTCTGAACTTGAGAGGTTGTCTGCCTGCAAAATACGTAATAAAGAAGAGTGCAATTACCTTCCTGAGGCCTCACTCCTTTGAGGGTAACCTGCTCGTTGGATTATTTACGGCTATGCCCAGCCGTGGAGCGGGGCCCACCGCAGGTCGGCGGACCTGTTGCTGCCTACACTGTGGGCTGGCAGTCACAGGAGGAGGTCAAGCTACGGCGCCACACGCAGGGCGGTGCCGGCTTGCGCACGGATTTCATATTCAGAAATCAGGGCTGATGTCAAGCAAGACAGTACCTCTACCCACTTGGGGATTTAATTTTAAATATTGACAGACACTGAGAAGCCGCCCCACATGGGGAAAACTTCACGTACTACAATGCCCAGAGTGCCAAGTGATGGACACGCCCACTGAGGCCGGCAGTTGGTACTTATCAGGTGCGTGAAACAGTGCTTCTGGTGATCCTGTAAACGCCACTGAAGAAAGGAATCATACTTCCTGAAACGCGTCTGGAAAATTCATTGTTTCCCGAGGTCTGAACTTGAGAGGTTGTCTGCCTGCAAAATACGAAATAAAGAAGAGTGCAATTACCTTCCTGAGGCCTCACTCCTTTGAGGGTAACCTGCTCGTTGGATTATTTACGGCTATGCCCAGCCGTGGAGCGGGGCCCACCGCAGGTCGGCGGACCTGTTGCTGGCTACACTGTGGGCTGGCAGTCACAGGAGGAGGTCAAGCTACTGCGCCACACGCAGGGCGGTGCCGGCTTGCACACGGATTTCATATTCGGAGAGCAGAGCTGATGTCAAGCAAGACAGTACCTCTACCCACTTGGGGATTTAATTTTAAATATTGACAGACACTGAGAAGCCGCCCCACATGGGGAAAACTTCACGTACTACAATGCCCAGAGTGCCAAGTGATGGACACGCCCACTGAGGCCGGCAGTTGGAACTTATCAGGTGCGTGAAACAGTGCTTCTGGTGATCCTGTAAAAGCCACTGAAGAAAGGAATCATACTTCCTGAAACGCGTCTGGCAAATTCATTGTTTACCGAGGTCTGAACTTGAGAGGTTGTCTGCCTGCAAAATACGTAATAAAGAAGAGTGCAATTACCTTCCTGAGGCCTCACTCCTTTGAGGGTAACCTGCTCGTTGGATTATTTACGGCTATGCCCAGCCGTGGAGCGGGGCCCACCGCAGGTCGGCGGACCTGTTGCTGGCTACACTGTGGGTTGGCAGTCACAGGAGGAGGTCAAGCTACGGCGCCACACGCAGGGCGGTGCCGGCTTGTGCACGGATTTCATATTTGGAAATCAGGGCTGATGTCAAGCAAGACAGTACCTCTACCCACTTGGGGATTTAATTTTAAATATTGACAGACACTGAGAAGCCGCCCCACATGGGGAAAACTTCACGTACTACAATGCCCAAAGTGCCAAGTGATGGACACGCCCACTGAGGCCGGCAGTTGGAACTTATCAGGTGCGTGAAACAGTGCTTCTGGTGATCCTGTAAACGCCACTGAAGAAAGGAATCATACTTCCTGAAACGAGTCTGGAAAATTCATTGTTTACCGAGGTCTGAACTTGAGAGGTTGTCTGCCTGCAAAATACGAAATAAAGAAGAGTGCAATTACCTTCCTGAGGCCTCACTCCTTTGAGGGTAACCTGCTCGTTGGATTATTTACGGCTATGCCCAGCCGTGGAGCGGGGCCCACCGCAGGTCGGCGGACCTGTTGCTGGCTACACTGTGGGCTGGCAGTCACAGGAGGAGGTCAAGCTACGGCGCCACACGCAGGGCGGTGCCGGCTTGCGCACGGATTTCATATTCGGAGAGCAGGGCTGATGTCAAGCAAGACAGTACCTCTACCCACTTGGGGATTTAATTTTAAATATTGACAGACACTGAGAAGCCGCCCCACATGGGGAAAACTTCACGTACTACAATGCCCAGAGTGCCAAGTGATGGACACGCCCACTGAGGCCGGCAGTTGGAACTTATCAGGTGCGTGAAACAGTGCTTCTGGTGATCCTGTAAACGCCACTGAAGAAAGGAATCATACTTCCTGAAACGGGTCTTGCAAATTCATTGTTTACCGAGGTCTGAACTTGAGAGGTTGTCTGCCTGCAAAATACGTAATAAAGAAGAGTGCAATTACCTTCCTGAGGCCTCAATCCGTTGAGGGTAACCTGCTCGTTGGATTATTTACGGCTATGCCCAGCCGTGGTGCGGGGCCCACCGCAGGTCGGCGGACCTGTTGCTGGCTACACTCTGGGCTGGCAGTCACAGGAGGAGGTCAAGCTACGGCGCCACACGCAGGGCGGTGCCGGCTTGCGCACGGATTTCATATTCAGAAATCAGGGCTGATGTCAAGCAAGACAGTACCTCTACCCACTTGGGGATTTAATTTTAAATATTGACAGACACTGAGAAGCCGCCCCACATGGGGAAAACTTCACGTACTACAATGCCCAGAGTGCCAAGTGATGGACACGCCCACTGAGGCCGGCAGTTGGAACTTATCAGGTGCGTGAAACAGTGCTTCTGTTGATCCTGTAAACGCCACTGAAGAAAGGAATCATACTTCCTGAAACGCATCTGGCAAATTCATTGTTTACCGAGGTCTGAACTTGAGAGGTTGTCTGCCTGCAAAATATGTAATAAAGAAGAGTGCAATTACCTTCCTGAGGCCTCACTCCTTTGAGGGTAACCTGCTCGTTGGATTATTTACGGCTATGCCCAGCCGTGGAGCGGGGCCCACCGCAGGTCGGCGGACCTGTTGCTGGCTACACTGTGGGCTGGCAGTCACAGGAGGAGGTCAAGCTACGGCGCCACACGCAGGGCGGTGCCGGCTTGCGCACGGATTTCATATTCTGAAATCAGGGCTGATGTCAAGCAAGACAGTACCTCTACCCACTTGGGGTTTTAATTTTAAATATTTACAGACACTGAGAAGCCGCCCCACATGGGGAAATCTTCACGTACTACAATGCCCAGAGTGCCAAGTGATGGACACGCCCACTGAGGCCGGCAGTTGGTACTTATCAGGTGCGTGAAACAGTGCTTCTGGTGATCCTGTAAACGCCACTGAAGAAAGGAATCATACTTCCTGAAACGCGTCTGGAAAATTCATTGTTTACCGAGGTCTGAACTTGAGAGGTTGTCTGCCTGCAAAATACGAAATAAAGAAGAGTGCAATTACCTTCCTGAGGCCTCACTCCTTTGAGGGTAACCTGCTCGTTGGAATTTCCACTCTGCCACCGTCTCCTTGAGAGCTTGTACACCGCAGTTTGCCGTTTGAAATCTTCGGCGCCGCTGCGAATGCCGGTCCGCGGGGGTCAAACGCCTTTCTCCTTCCGGAGTCAGTGAATCCTGGGTTGCTCCAAGATGGTATCTCGGTTTAGGCGTTGTCCTTTGTAGTAAGAGGGCCTCGTGTGCTGGCCGGTCCGAGAGTAAATCGGCCAATATATCGGGTGCACCGCGTGGTTCCCACCACCGCTGCAAAAACTCCACGGACACGGGCCAGGTAAGTGCTGAAAGTCTTTATTTGTGCAAGTTCAGCCGCATAACGTTTCGGCTCCGAGGAGCCTTGTTCACATGACAACATTCAGTTGTTGAGAACGCCCATTTAAAGTGCTAACAGAGGGTTTGAATTGCGTCACATGATCTGGCTGATAGTAGACATAGACAAAATACTAGAGGTATGGTGACAGGCAGAAGAGTACTACGATTACATAGACAAATACATTGTAACCTGTTAAATTCATACACACTCCAGCTGCCTGTTACTTTGGAGATTAATAAAATGCAAAATAATTCTAACTGTGGGCTTGTTTTTGAACTCAGAAAAAATCATGGTAAAATACCTGATTACAACACAAGGGAATTACGGTTAAATACCTATGTTCCAATCATTACATGACTTGATATGTATATAGGTTATTGTATTTGTATATCGATCAAGCAAAATCAGTGCAAATTCGTTGCTACATTATACAGTACATGTGCAAATCACGCAATAGTGCAAAATACGCAGTAGTGCAAATTCTCCCAGCTACAATAAACTGGTACATCGGTTTATAGTGCAAAATACGCTGATGTGCAATCCAATCTACTATCTTATAGATAGAATATAAAGTGCATATGACAATAAATATGTGCAAATAATCGCAAGTTCGCTTGATCAATAATCCCAACAAAGTATCCAGCCTTCATAAAAGTACATGTGCATAATTCTAAAAGTCTATTATACCGTGGAACTGTAATTCCATGTTTCAAAAAACAGATTAAAAGCCCAAGTGAAATCCTCAATTGTATCCTTACACATACCTCATATGTCCATTAAAAAGTTCCTGTGCTTCATCGTGTGATTAAAATAAATTGATAGGTTCATCTAACTCAGACCACTTGGGTGTAATGACCCATCTGATCTGTCAGATGATATTATCCTATTAATGAACTCAACCTAAATCTGATAGACAGCAGCAAATACAGGGATCAACAGATCAGATTTATATTAATTTGTCCCACTTTTAAATCATGAGTGATGAATGGTTCATGCGTCGTCCGACTCTGAACCAACAACCTAGTGTCCAAGCCGGGACACCTTCCCCTATATTTTGTGTATACTTGAGTCATGAATGGGAAAAACTGGGTTTGGAGGAATACTGGAGGTTGTTGTAATTAAGGGAGGCATGTGTACAGGTCTTCAGTCACGTTAAGCTCTCCCGGGGTCTTGGTCTCGAGCAGGAGGATGTAGCGGGTTTCCAGTTTGCGCAGCAGCGCTTCCCTGTCTCCACTCCTCCTAGTGGATTTAACTGCATCAATGACGTAATATTTTAAAGAGGAGTTTTCACTCTGGTGATAATCACGGAAGTGCCGTGCTACCGGATACGTGTTATCCCCATTCGTGATTGCCCTCAGATGTTGGAGGATACGCTTATGTACCGGTAGCTTGGTACTCCCGACGTACCTGAGTTGACAAGGGCATTGCAATACATATATTGCAAATTCTGTTTTGCATGTTAACACCTGTGATATGGGGTGTGGTAAACTACTGAATCCATCAACATAGGTTTTTACATTAGTGCCATGAGTACAGGCCTTGCACGTCTTACATCTGTAAAATCCCTTGTTATTTTGCCACCAAGTTGTTTTTTCGATGGGTTCGGGACTGGTGTCAAAAAGTTGGTCTTTAAGAGAGGGTGCTTTGCTGAATGTTAAAGATACTCTCTTTGGTAAATTTATTCCAATAATTGGGTCACTTTTGACAATAGACCAATTTCTGTTGACAATCCTGTATATGTCTTTATGTTGCTGGTTATAGCCTGTAATAATCCTGAAGGTTTTTTCTCTGTCAGTAGATACCTTTCCTCCATCATGCATAGCCATTGTGTCTGTGTCTGTGGTCTTTCTCTTTAGGAGCTCCTCCCTAGCTTTTGTCATTGATTTCATTCTCGCTGTCTCAATAGACTTTTCTGTGTAGCCCCTGTCAAGGAAACGTTTCTTACTCTCCTGTTGGGCATATTCTAGATCATCCTGGTTACTGCAAACTCTTCTCATGCGTTACATCTCCCCATAGGGGATATTGGAAACAAGGTGAGCCGGATGAGCACTGGCCGCATGTAGAATACTATTGCCTGCCGTGCTTTTGCGATGTATCCTTGTTTCCAGCTGCCCATTCTTTATATACAGTTCTGTGTCCAAAAACGTAACAGTTTGCTGACTGAGGGTAGCAGTGAATCTTAAATTCAATTAGTTAACATTAATGTCTTGAATGAATTGAATAGCTTCCTCATAGCTACCTCTCCACACTATAAGCAGATCGTCAATAAAGCGATACCATTTTACAACACAGTTTGAATAAATATGATTATGTGTAGTTGTGAGGACCAGCTCCTCCCAAGCTCCCATGTGTAAACATGCGAAGCTTGGGGAGAAGCTGGCCCCCATCGCCACCCCTTGTAATTGGCGCTACAGTTGTTTATTGTACATGAAAATGTTGTTAACCAAACAGAATTTCAGCATCCACAGCAGCATAGCATTATGTTCCACAAACAAGGGCCCACGTCTGGATAGATAATGATTTACCGCCGTTAGCCCATCAGTGTGTGCTATACTGGTGTAAAGAAACGTGACATCCAGTGCCATGAGCCAGTCTCCTTCTACCCAGTCAGTGTGTTTGATTTTTTTTAAAAAATCCCCTGTATCCTGTACATAATAATCAAGGTGTTGTACATATCCTTGGAGAAAGTAGTCAATGTATACTGATGAATGCTCCAATAAGCTGTTCCTGGCAGAGATGATAGGTCTGCCAGGCAGATGTGTCAAGTTCTTGTGTACTTTGGGGATAAAGTACATTATAGGTGTTACTGGGTTATCATTCTTTAGATATTTGTATTCTGGCTCACTGAGCAGTTTGGATGATTTCCATCTTGTCAATTGTTGGTGATACTCCTTTTTGATGGTATTTAATTCCTGGATGTTAATACGTTCATAACAATTTCTGTCGTTAAGTTGGGAATATGCCTCTTTATCATAATCCGCTCGAGTCATTAAAACAATGTTGCCGCCCTTGTCACTTGCTCGAATCACAATGTCTTTCTCTTTAGGTAATCGATTCGTAAGGGCATTGTATCGTTGACTCAGAGCATCATATTTCTTTTTAGTATTGGAAACATTTCTCTGTAGATTTTTCAATTGAGTTACAGCATTCTCATGATAAATGTCGATGGCATCTCTTGGTAGTATTGGGGTGTAAGTAGACGGTGGTCTAAATGTTTTTTTTTTTAGATATTCTATTGCCTCTGTCATCTGTCGCGCCCATCTCATCTGCGACAGTTGTGGGGCTCTCATATCCGGCCCCATGTGTTTCCCATAGTTCAGTGATTGTTTCCGTGCCTTGGGATGCGCTGTTTGAGCCCTCTCCCCCAGAATGTACCACTGACGAACCTTTTGTTTTTGCTTTCAATGTGTAGAACTTCCGTAATTTTAGCTTTCTGACCGCCTTGTAGAGATCACACCTCACAGTAGGATAATTTAAGTTGCATTGGGGAGCAAATGTAAGGCCCAAATTAAGTATTTCCTCCTCTTTAGGTGTTAATATTATGGAGGTCAAATTCACGATAGTTTTATTTTCGGCATTGATTCTTCCTATTGGTTGGCAGATCCCTGCCCGCCACCCTTCTTGTTCTTCTGATAATTTCTTTTTGCTCGCCCGGTGCCTTTTGCGCCTCCTGTAGTTTGCCCGCTGTTTGCATAATTTTTTTGTGTCCCAGGTCTTAAGGTTGACAGTCTTTCCTGGCACAAAAAACTGATCTCCTGTCCCAGTGTTGGCTTCGGGATTGTACCAGTCTGCGCTTGTTTTCGGCGTTCAGAATCAGATTCTGTTTCAGGGTCAGAGCTAAAGGTTGAGTTAATGGGTATCATTTTGACCTTGATTTTGTCTGTTGGGCTTAGGTCGAAATTGAGGTTTAGCCACGCCACTGCGAATCGCATCGTATTTTCTGGAAAACGTGAAGATTTGACCCAGCTCATAATCGCTGCGGTCACGTTGGAATTTGTAAGTTTTCCTTTCTATAATTTTCGCTTCCTCTTTCTTCAGTCTTTCATTCATTATTTTAATCAGTTTGGCTCTTTCCTCTTCTTCCCCCATTGCTTCTAATTGTTCATGTATCGTTGCTATCTCTGTGAGTAGTTTTGCACGGTCTATGGCAGCATACTTAATGAGTATTTGGACTTGCCGTCGCGATGCCTCCAGGTTGCACTCCACCCACTCCCTCATGAGATCAGGGTTGGGGTCTTCATAGGTGGGGGCAGTAAGTATTCGTGAGCCTCGGGGAATCCTATTAACTTCTATATATCGCTGCAGCGATTTCGATTCCCACCACTTGGATTGCTCACTTCTGGATTTTTTCTCCAGGATTTTAAATAGATCTTTGAGAGCTGTATTGCCGCTGCTACTAGCACCGTTATTATCCCTCCCCCTGATGTTGGTCGGGAGAGGAGAGCTATCGGAAAACATTGTTGCTACTAATGTCTCCCGATCTCGAACGTTGTCAGCCGACATGATTGCAAATTCAAATAAGTAAGTTCGTGTGGCATTAGTGTTGTTCCGATGTAAATGATCAAACAACAGCCCGCCACGCACTCTACTCTTATCCCGCCAAGCCGTGCTCAAAGTCCAATGTTATGTACCGATGGCTTCTCCGTACCTTCAATTTCCACTCTGCCACCGTCTCCTTGAGAGCTTGTACACCGCAGTTTGCCGTTTGAAATCTTCGGCGCCGCTGCGAATGCCGGTCCGCGGGGGTCAAACGCCTTTCTCCTTCCGGAGTCAGTGAATCCTGGGTTGCTCCAAGATGGTATCTCGGTTTAGGCGTTGTCCTTTGTAGTAAGAGGGCCTCGTGTGCTGGCCGGTCCGAGAGTAAATCGGCCAATATATCGGGTGCACCGCGTCTCCACCCAGTGGCAAGGGTTCCCACCACCGCTGCAAAAACTCTACGGACACGGGCCAGGTAAGTGCTGAAAGTCTTTATTTGTGCAAGTTCAGCCGCATAACGTTTCGGCTCCGAGGAGCCTTGTTCACATGACAACATTCAGTTGTTGAGAACGCCCATTTAAAGTGCTAACAGAGGGTTTGAATTGCGTCACATGATCTGGCTGATAGTAGACATGGACAAAATACAAGATGTATGTTGACAGGCAGAAGAGTACTACGATTACATAGACAAATACATTGTAACCTGTGAAATTCATACACACTCCATCTGCCTGTTACTTTGGAGATTAATAATATGCAAAATAGCAGTATGCAAAGTGGGATTAAATGGTTGTAAGGTGCAGCCGCGCACTAACTGCTTGGCCCTATGATTAGGAGGCATGTTGTCTCGAAACGCGTCAGGGAGTCATTATACAAACTCTGCTTACAAGCTGTCTGCTGCAAATAAAAGTTCTGTGAACAAATCCTGGTGGAGTGGCGTCCTTCTGTTGCGTGCTTATCTAGGTTCCTGATCGATACTGTGACCTTATGCCCCTATTCGGCTATAAATCCATTTATTCCCTATATTGGCATAACCGTTCAAGTGCGATTTTCTGAAAAGTCATCTCTGGCCTCACACGAACAGAGCCACATTCCAGCATGACTCTCTGCTACTTCCTTTGCGACCAATTAGTGCAATGACAGTGCAGCAGTCACTATCTGATATTCCTAGATAACACTCCGATTTCTTCAACAAGATAAAAACTTAGCAAACCTGGAAATCCCCGCTTGCTATGTTTTGATTAGTAATGGAACTCTAATGAGCAACTGATAACTGTCACTTCCTAGTGACATCTTTAATTGACGTCTTATGTCCAGCAAACTTGCGTCAAACCCGGCACCTGTCAGGTATAAATATTACCAACGTTGCCTTAAGCAAGAGAGAAAGATACGAGCTGCGAGTTCGTTCCCTGTTGCTGATGCCAGCTGCCTGCATGACCCTGTGTTGGTAAAAACTAGCACTCTGTCGCTGCAGCCTGCTATCCTGTGGTGGTGAAGCTGCTGATTACCATTATCGCCTCTACAGCGCGAACTATGGTGCAGTACGCTTGAGGAGCCGAGCAGCCGTCCTCTGCGAAGACATCCAGCCCAGCTGCCCGCGGATGCTGTCACCCCTCCTTCCTCGACGCGCTGAGAGAAGCCGCTGCCTTTCTCGTGCAGAGAAATCCAGTCCCGGCGCTTCCGGTTTACCCTCGCGGGTGACTGGGATATCGAGAGAGACCCCTGAAGGAGATACCAACCCTCCATCATTCTATTCAGAGGTATGGTGTTGACTAAACCCTTAGACGAGAATTCTTGAAACAAACCTTGGCAAAACCAACTTAACTTAAGCTACTTACTTACTTCCCCTTTCACGTGTTAGGCTTAGGTCAGGCACACTGGGGTAGGCTTAGTTAGAAGCACCAGTTGAGTATGTTAGCCTAATGTATATATGACGGTATATATGTTTTATTACTTTTAAACCATTGTATGGCTAAGAAACCATATCAATGCTTTTACAGTTCTATTTCGCAATACTTATCTTACTGTACGTACTTTTTATAATAACAATTATTGCAATTGTGGCAATACATTTCTCTTGTACGAGAAGAAAGACTGTTCAATAAATGTTAACCCTTTATTGATAAACGCCCGTCTCTCTATTCTCTACATACTGTGAAAGTAAACTGCACTAGACTGACTGAGTGAAATCTGTGTCTATTGTTTCACACGACCCTAGAGATCGACTCTTGATCTGAGGAGCAAAGTTGTCATGTTGCACGGTTGTTGGAAAACTGAATCCCTTCTTGTCTGTGCCAAGGAAGCTGATCACTTCCTATGCAGAGAAGAAAGTTTCCAGTGACCTCTGAGCTAGTTGGTAACACAACCCAATTAAGTTTAGCATAGTCAGTGGAGGCCTGGAATATCCGCAGTTCCACGTCGATACTACTGTTTATGTTATTCCAATGCGCAGGGCCTAGTGGGAAACTAGGAACTACACTACATGGCGCCCAACCGTTTGGTAAGGCGATAAACTAACGCAAGACTTATAGAGTAACTCAGTCGTGCATATTTCACACCCCTTTCTCCGTAAATACTCCAATAGACGTCTGGAGTGGGTGAAAGGTTAAAATCCGCCCGACCTTAGTAGGAAGAGATTCCTATGTAAAGCTCTGGTTTATTCAACGTTGAAGGATACAGTGTTCCAAAATATTGTGCATCTAATCTTTGTCTCCTTGGAGACCTACTCTGCAAAAACTGCATTTATACAATGTCAGTAGAAAACAACGGCACCACTGGGGCCGCAGCAGATGCGACTCAGCAAGGTCCCGAATACACAGACCCGGGTGCTATTATCATCCCGGTCCAGTTAAGAAGATCTATAACTTTAAAACTTATAGAAAACGGACTGACACCACAAGGTGGTACAGTAATTTTCTTGATAGAGGCTCACGAATATCGGCAGACAGAGGTATTCTATTCATGGATAAACTTTCCAGCGGTAAACGCTATAACACAGGAGTTTCACTATTACAAAATAGAGGAACCTCCGGGAGAGTACGCTCCTTTCGAGGAGATTGAAATCCCACTTAAATTTCAAGAGCACCTGCTCTGGTTTAATGGCGCCCTAAAACACAATGATCACATAACTAGGCTCGGTCCACTAGGTAGACCAGGAGCCACGTGGCCGGTTCTAGCCAGCTACACACCACATCCTGACATTGCAAGAATGTCTAGAGAAGAGCTGTTAGCACAGCTAAACACATTAATAAAAATACATAGGCAATTAGTCCAATATGTAATACGGACTGCAACAGTCCAGCCAGCTGTTAATACACCACAGCTGACCCCTCATCAGGGGAACACAAATAAAATTACACCACAGAACATACAGTCATGTCTTGGTAAAACACCCGTAAAACGGGAACAAATTCCTTTCTGGTTAGCCCAGAAAATCACTCAAATAGAGGCAGTATTTCCTGATACTACCCCTATTGAGAAACACAGAATCTTGACCATCTGCCTTCCTATGGGAATCGCACCACAAGTGGAGGACTGTGACACTTGGGGTACAGTCTTTGCTTCCATTTACACAAAAACACACGGTGTTCCGTCTATGGCGGTAATACCAGAAGTGCTAAAACAGATTCAAAATGAATTCGGTCCAGAGCCCGCTTTAAATCTAGGTATGAAATTACTGAAAGACTTCAAGCAGGTCACGGCTATATTATTAGCCAACGTAAAGGGAGAAGCAGCATCTGTGGCGATCCGCCAGAAGTTGAGGGAAACAGATATAAAAGATCCTGTTGAGCTTGCAAAAATCATAGAAAAATGCTATGAAGAATTAGGTAGAGACAGCTTGGGTGGAAAACCAGTTAAGCCCCAACTGCTCGAAAATCCTGAAAAATTATTTATTAAAAATAATTTAAATACTCCTAAAAAGGGCTGGGATGGAAATAAACAATCCACTCCCAAGGAAAAAGTTTTCCAGTCCAGAGGAAGGTCTCCTCGACGGAGGGAAGAACTCCGACTCGAGAACGCCAGTCTCCCCAGAGGGAGCCCTCTGAGAAAAGATATAACCTTAGAAATAGGGATAATCTGAAAAAACCTGATAGATATCAAAGTATTGATACACGTCCCTCTCGATCTCTTCCACAGAATTCGGAAAGAAGAGGACGGTCAGACCCAGGAGAGCACACCAAGTCCAAAGACAAGGAACCTGCTCAAAATAGAAAATCTCAATTTCAGAAAAAGAAGGTAGCTAGTATTAGAGTAATCAACCATGCCGAGAATACTGAGGACACAGTTGAAAAACGGGGAGTGGGCATTGACAATGTTGGACAGTGCAGCAGAAATCAGTATAGCGCGCAAGATCTTGATGAGTCATCTGGAGACAGTGGACACGAATGAATTCATTCAGGTTGAAACTGCCGACGCCAGACTTAGCGAGCCCCATAAAATATACGAAATAACATTGCGTATGGAGGGTGATAAGACTAGGAAAATTAAGGGTATATTTTGGGATAAGCTCTCAAAAGGCTATGATATTCTGTTAGCTGAAAAAGATTGGCCCCCGGAGTTTGTCAGGGAGTGCCCTCGTGGCGAAGAAGTGATTATGCCTGCCTTCTCGAATCACATACCGATTCATAAAAAATATACATATGCAAGGAAATGGGCAGTGGCCCAGGCACCTGCATTGTATAAAAATCATGTAGGATGGGATGAGGATTCTCCGCCTCACAAAATCCAACTAAAAAGTGAACCAACTGCCCAACGGCAGTATCCCATAAAGCAAGAAGCTAAAAAACAAGTCAGGGAGATCTTAGATCAACTTGAGTACCAGGGGGTGATTGAAACATGCACCTCTCAAATGAACAATCCTTTGTTTCCTGTCTCCAAGCCAGACAATTCATATCGTCTAGTTTTGGACTACAGACATCTTAATACATGTTGCAAAACTTTTGCAGTACAAAACTCGCATAGTGCAGCCCTAATGAATAACATAGTTAGGAAAAAATATAAAACGACATTAGACATTTCTAATGGTTTCTTTTGTCAAAACATTGCACCAGAAAGCAGATATTTGACCGCTTTCTCTGCATTTGGGTCACAGAAAAAATTCTGTTGACTCCCACAGGGGTTCAAGAACAGCCCAGGACTATTCTCAGCTAGGGTAACAGAGTTACTACAAATCTATGATGATGAAGCATTATCTTACGTAGATGATATTTATCTCACAGACGACGACTTGGATACTCATTTGAAAAGAGTGAACACCATTATACTTGGGTTCGCAGCAGAGGGTTACAAATTCAACTTTAAAAAGTCCCGAATTGCCCATCTGACAGTACTATTTTTAGGGTACGAATTATCAAGTGAAGGGAAAAGCCTAGCGGACAACTTCTTAGAGAAGTGCGCTGTACTCTAAGCTCCAAAAACGCTGAAGAATTTACAATCCATACTAGGTTTTCTGAATTTCGGAAGAACTTACATACTAAATTACGCAGAGAGGGTTAAACCTCTCTACGAACTAATTAAACCTGATTTAAAACAAATCAATTGGACTCAAAAACACACAGAAATTTTGAGATCACTGCAAACAGACATGCTAGCAAAAACAAAATTAGATACACGTGACAACACGATCGATCTTGTAATCCGAGTCATCCCAGGAAGATGCGGATTCACGTACCTAACCTCTAATGAGGGAGAAAAGGTACCAATTTCAATTAAATCTCACTTGTACACACAAGCAGAAAAAGCATTCAGTCACACAGAAAGAACTGTGAACGCAGTGCAAATCGCATTAGCAAATGAACGAGAACAAGCACACGGCAAACGGATTAATATCCTTACAGCGGAATCCGCCTTCGAGGCGCTATTCAGCCCAGTAAACCTGCCTACAGTGTCACTGGATCCGAAATGGATACAGTACATAGATTCTCTAGGAGCGGAAGACGTGAAGTACTATTTTGCCCCGCAATTTGAAGAACTGAATGATTTAGAATATGAAGAAGAATATCCTCTGCCAATCGGAATCCTGCCTCTCCCACAATACGCCTGTATAATCTATACAGATAGCTTTGTACAGCATTTCAACGTAGAGAGAAAATCCTACGATGCAGCATGTGCGATCATTAAAGGTCGTTGGCTGTGCGGTAAATTCAGACCGAAAATAACAAAAACCGAATCAGTAAAGTACTGTTCGGCTCAAAGAACTGAAATTAGATCTTTAAAGATGGCGCTCGAAAATGCAGAACGTGAATTCCCCACACTTATAGTGTGTGATTCTCATTTTTGCGTCAATTCTTACAACAATAAGCTGCAGAGTTGGATCGAAAACGACTACAAAGATGACACAGGTGCCACAATAAAGCATAAATTGCTCTGGAACGAGGTAGCTCTTTTACACAAAGAACTACAAAAGACTCACGTGATTCACGCACAGAGTCTTCAACGTGATGGCGTTCACGTTGCAGGGAATTCATTGGCTAATACAGCCACCGCGGAAGCAACTAAACCGGCTTCCGTAGCCACAAAAAAGCGTACAGATAAGTACATAGACGGGGAAACCATGCTGGCAGTAAAAACGACCGTAAAAGGCGACTGTGCAGCACTACCCGTAAACTATCCACTCAATTATGCATACATAATCGATGCAAACTCCGTTCCTTTTGCTCGAATCCCTGGAGTGGGGGATAGAGTAATTCCAAACATGAACAGGAGAATATTTTTAATAGCAGACGCACACATGGGTTTGGGTCTAAGGCACAGAGAGATCAAGGAATCACTGACTGAATTACAATCAGTATTCTGGTGGCCGGGAATGAGTGTAGAACACCAAATATATGCAAACAACTGTGAAAACTGTAATAGGGATCGCAGTAGCGAACCTTGCTACCGGCTACCAGTCAGAAAGAGCGTAACGCTGCCTACACCCCATCCTGCGTCCTATTAATAGTTAAGACGAAAAGCACTTAAAAAATGTGGCCCCAGCGCTCGGCTGACGCTACAACGGTTATAAAAGATTTGCGAGTCTTAATCGGCACATACGCAATTACCACGTTCCATTCTGACCAGGGTCCTGCTTTCAGCTCTCGAGCCTATAAGGAGGCCATGGCCAGCATGGGAATTGGGTTGCGGTATTCTTGTCCGTCGCACCCCGAAGGGAATAGTGTGGTAGAAAGAAAAAACCGTGACATAAAGCAATCTATAACAGCGAAGGTATTAGGTTCAGGCGCTGGGTGGGTCAAACATTTAATAAGTGTCCAGACTAGTCTTAACAACATGCCAAGAAATTCTCTAAAAGGTTTCAGCCCATACGAACTATTGTTCGGAATTAGAATGAACGTTCAGGACCTCGATAGTCAGATGTCAGTGGTACAAGAAGAAAAAACGCAGTTTGATGTAAAAGACCGTTTGGCTGTTTTACAGGAACTGAATGAAACAAGAAAATCATTAAGCAACATAAAGTTAAAGCAACAGCCAAGTACCACTGACGAGGCACCACCAGCAACAGCCCCAGCAAGGCCTGTCTGGATTCCAAAGATTGGGGATCTAGTCAGAGAAAAGATCGCGGTTAAGAAGGAATTTGGGCCTTCTTACAGAAAAGCAGTACCTGTCTTAGCAGTCACCGGAACAAGATCAGTTGTGCTACCGCCCCTTGCTGGTAAAAAGGAGAACAGAGTCGTGTCCATCGACCTGGTAAAACCACAAGCATGTGGCCTATAATCAACAGTAGGCCCAGTGGACTCCCAAGAAACAACAGAATACCCAAACTTGCAACAATCCAAGAGGTTCAAACTGAAAGACTCATCACATTCGATCAACCTGCAGTGCACAATGAAGGACTATGCAATAATGCCATGGAACTCGTGCCTCTTGAAACACAGATTGAAACAGTTCGTCATGAAACAACACCAGTCTACAATGATGTGGCATCAGAAAGTGCTACCGAGAGACAGATTGAAAGAACAATCCCATCAATTGACAGAACTGCCTCTGGTTATTTCATCAACTTCGACAACTTCTCTGAAGATTTAAACGACCCCGAAGTGATGTCAGAAACAAAAAAGTATTCCAAAGAAAATACAACAGGACTCCTTCAACAAGTCAAAGAACTATATCTGGATTCACCGTTGATTGAGCATTGGATTATCTCAGGGGTATTCATACTCCTACTAGGCCTAATTTTAGTTTTAATTTTAGGGAAGTTCATTACAATTGAATGGACACAGCAAGTCAGAACATCAACCTAGTCCTGAAACCACACAGATCATCCCACGTGAAGAAAAGAGAACTGTCAACAGTAAATGTCACAGCAATTCCAATACCTGGTGGGGTAGTATGGGAGAAAAGAGATTATGAGATCTATGGTCCGGTCGAAATCCTGAAGTATCCACATCAACTAAAGGTTTCCTTAAGTGACTTTGTGACACCAAGTACATTCTCTGATGATTGGGACTTTAACAGTATTAATGACATGATGTCTGATTTAGTAATGCCAGCTAGATTCACAGATCATGATTATTTACAAGGTTCATCTAGTTATGAGCAGTTATTCTGTTACACCCATTATGGGGATCATTACTTGCATAAATCTGCACAGCCTAGAAATATTTTTATGTATAATCAATGGGAACATTGTGCTACACCACCTAAAAGCAGTTCTAAAGCATTTTTTGAGAAATTCAAATACTTCTCAGGGTTTAACACCAGTGATGCAGAAACGTTTTATTATAAACTGTTAGATAAAACAGGAATGAAAACAATGCTGACAAATTCTAAATTGATATATTCAGAAGCATTCTATGACAAAATGATGACATTTGGTTTTGATTATTGGAAAAATAATATTGAAACTAAAACAATTTGGGGTACAAAAGATTGGCAGGTGCAAGGCATAGAAGCACTGTTTAGAACCTGCATGATACCAGAACAAATGTTATTTTTAAATGACACTGTACACCAAACATCTTGTCTTGGCCTAGCTAAGAACAAAGACCTTAAAACACCGTCTATACCAAAGCCAATACCTGAAAATGCAACAGCTGATATTGAGTTAGACGTGTCACAAATTTTACATTTCAACAGAACACATCCTGATTGGAAAAAGTGGTTAATCTGGCCTACAGACACAAATAGCTGTCAAGATAGATTCCTGAATAAAACACAGGGTTTAAAAATGACCAGATTAGACTCAAGATACTCCCAGAGACAACATCCAGGGATTATAACAACATACAGTGTAGGGAAACTCTGCCTAGAATGGCTAACTACATCCACACTGGCTGAAATTAAGCAACACTTGTCTTTACTAAAAGATGGTGCTGATTTGCGCGACTTCATTCTTGGACCACGCAAACAGAGTCAAAAGCGTTTCATAGCGACCAGTATCTATGCTGCTTACAACGAGGCTTGGAAAGTAAAGCAAATTGAAACTGCTGAAAAAATACGAGAAATTGATCGTATTAATTTGGAGAAATCACTTTCTGTGGTAGACAATGGGTTAATGACTCTGTCTTCCAGAATATATTCTTTGGACAATATTGTATCCTCTGCCTTTGATGTGATAGACAGAGATTTGCTAATGTTACAACATGGCCAGTCTCAATTACGCTCTATTATAGAATTAGGCTGGACGCTGCAAAATCTTCGTTCAGGCTATGTGCCTTGGCGTTTAATCAACACAACGTCATTATTTTACAGTTTTAACCTTACTGATAAACAGATCAGTTTGGCACAGAAAGGAGCAGACTATACAATCCTGAGCATCGAAAAACTCGAGAGATTACCATTGACAATGTCAGAGAGTCCTGTCATTGAATGGATAATACACGGAATTATCACAATTCCGATAACAACTTTCCGATTTCATAAATGCCTTGAGTACATACCTGCTGGCCAATATGAACAATTGGGTAAGGGATATGTAAAATCCGAATGGAAATTACCATACACTCATTCTTGCTATAGTGACAGCGACAAAAATGTATTTCTTAGTGGTGACAACTGTAAACACTCACTAAGCGGTATACTTTTGTGTCAAGGTATTAATTTACACGGAGCATGTGATGGAAATTCAAACAACCTTTCATGCCACCAGCTAGTCACACCTGCAACTCAGATAGAGCCCTTCTTTATGCAACTCGCGAACGGGAGTTACATTCTTAGAACGGATCACAGGTGTTGTGGCCTCGCGCCCGGAAAAAGTTATCTAGTACAAGTAACGTCCATGGTCAAATGTTGTATGCAAGCATTGTTTCCGAGCGGGCCTCCAGACATAGTGACTCCTCTCTGGCCTCGTCTGAATCTCTATTCTATACGAATTGATACATTAAGCAAAATGAAATCTGTGCTTTTACAGACAACAGTGCCTATAACGTCATCTAAAGAGATGTATGATCTTCTAGTCGCAAGGACGGCTACTGAAGTCCATGACCTTTTATCAACAAATTGCCCCGTGCATTGCGTAGAAATGTTCAGCCAACTCCTTAACATGTCTAGTGCAACAAGCATCCCAGACATATTTAAGACAGTCTTTACGGGACTGCTAACACCCTTCCAGGCAATTTTGGGAATCTTTCCTAATTTTGTGCACTCCATTTTTGGCGGTATTCCACTATTTTTGGGACTCATCGCAGGGATTCTATTTTTGACCATCCTGCTACGTTATGGCAAGCCTCGGCTCAGACATAGCTCCCATGGGAATGGAAGAGACAATCCTAGCAATGCGCTACAGGGACAGGATAACTAACGTCCTCGGATTGGCCAGGCTGAGAGATCTAAACATGACCTGGTTCCTTTCATTCAGACCGATATGGCAAAATTGCATTTTACCTGTGCTACGGTGTATGCTTTGCGGCGATGAATGCGTGTTGGACATCTGTCTTTCACTTCCATCAGCAGTACCAATGGACGTCGATACTTTGCTCAGTCCAATAACGGCTCACGCATTGTGTTGTCCCCAGCGGCTACCAATCCTGATGACGGCATTTGTGGAGACTCCTGTACTACAGCCAAGTGGTAACAGTGGAGCGAGTGACAAAAGCAACATCATCCAGGTACAACGTTCTGTGAGCATTGCTGG
Source organism: Lissotriton vulgaris (assembly GCF_964263255.1). Lineage (NCBI taxonomy): Eukaryota > Metazoa > Chordata > Amphibia > Caudata > Salamandridae > Lissotriton > Lissotriton vulgaris. Next base: position 1,850,297,760 of record NC_141685.1, read on the forward strand.
TCCTGCCTTCGATGACAGCAATCATTCTCACACCTGCCAAGTTACAGCACTATCTAATTTGGTTGAACTATCACCTGATTTTGTAGACCAATTCTTTGAGAGCCTGTCTGATACGATGTTCTCACCCACAGAGAAACAATAACTTTTGAGAAGCTTTCCGACACACAGCGTTCCCATGAACTCTGAATTCGGCCTTCAGTTTTGATCAACAAAAACTGCCAGGAGCTTTGGAAATCTATTTTCTTTGATTTGGACAATTTTTCTAATATTGACCTTTTTTGGCACGAACTAATTCTTTGCTTAACGTAAAAACTATTCTTAGAGAACAGAAGCTTCACACTTCTATTTCTAAACACATCTAGAGACATAACAAAATAACACCAGCCTCTAGCACACATGTTATTACAATGCATTTTTATGTGATGATTTATCTCGCATTTCTTCTGTCAGAGATACTTCATGTGTAATTCTTTTTGCATAATCGTTCATTGATTTCATATGCAATACCTTTTGAATGATTACTATGCTTTAAAAAACGTACAGTACCTAAATTCCATGTATTATAAGTACGCCTATTTCGAATGCATTTATGTATTTTGGGGTGGGCAATGTTACACATGCATCTAATTGCTTAGTTCTAGTAATTTTGATGGACATGAAAACGTGGAGTGGGTGTTGCGTGCTTATCTAGGTTCCTGATCGATACTGTGACCTTATGCCCCTATTCGGCTATAAATCCATTTATTCCCTATATTGGCATAACCGTTCAAGTGCGATTTTCTGAAAAGTCATCTCTGGCCTCACACGAACAGAGCCACATTCCAGCATGACTCTCTGCTACTTCCTTTGCGACCAATTAGTGCAATGACAGTGCAGCAGTCACTATCTGATATTCCTAGATAACACTCCGAGTTCTTCAACAAGATAAAAACTTAGCAAACCTGGAAATCCCCGCTTGCTATGTTTTGATTAGTAATGGAACTCTAATGAGCAACTGATAACTGTCACTTCCTAGTGACATCTTCAATTGACGTCTTATGCCCAGCAAACTTGCGTCAAACCCGGCACCTGTCAGGTATAAATATTACCAACGTTGCCTTAAGCAAGAGAGAAAGATACGAGCTGCGAGTTCGTTCCCTGTTGCTGATGCCAGCTGCCTGCATGACCCTGTGTTGGTAAAAACTAGCACTCTGTCGCTGCAGCCTGCTATCCTGTGGTGGTGAAGCTGCTGATTACCATTATCGCCTCTACAGCGCGAACTATGGTGCAGTACGCTTGAGGAGCCGAGCAGCCGTCCTCTGCGAAGACATCCAGCCCAGCTGCCCGCGGACGCTGTCACCCCTCCTTCCTCGACGCGCTGAGAGAAGCCGCTGCCTTTCTCGTGCAGAGAAATCCAGTCCCGGCGCTTCCGGTTTACCCTCGCGGGTGACTGGGATATCGAGAGAGACCCCTGAAGGAGATACCAATCCTCCATCATTCTATTCAGAGGTATGGTGTTGACTAAACCCTTAGACGAGAATTCTTGAAACAAACCTTGGCAAAACCAACTTAACTTAAGCTACTTACTTACTTCCCCTTTCACGTGTTAGGCTTAGGTCAGGCACACTGGGGTAGGCTTAGTTAGAAGCACCAGTTGAGTATGTTAGCCTAATGTATATATGACGGTATATATGTTTTATTACTTTTAAACCATTGTATGGCTAAGAAACCATATCAATGCTTTTACAGTTCTATTTCGCAATACTTATCTTACTGTACGTACTTTTTATAATAACAATTATTGCAATTGTGGCAATACATTTCTCTTGTACGAGAAGAAAGACTGTTCAATAAATGTTAACCCTTTATTGATAAACGCCCGTCTCTCTATTCTCTACATACTGTGAAAGTAAACTGCACTAGACTGACTGAGTGAAATCTGTGTCTATTGTTTCACACGACCCTAGAGATCGACTCTTGATCTGAGGAGCAAAGTTGTCATGTTGCACGGTTGTTGGAAAACTGAATCCCTTCTTGTCTGTGCCAAGGAAGCTGATCACTTCCTATGCAGAGAAGAAAGTTTCCAGTGACCTCTGAGCTAGTTGGTAACACAACCCAATTAAGTTTAGCATAGTCAGTGGAGGCCTGGAATATCCGCAGTTCCACGTCGATACTACTGTTTATGTTATTCCAATGCGCAGGGCCTAGTGGGAAACTAGGAACTACACTACACTTCAAGCACAGGACAACTTTGGTAAATATATATATCTATATACATATATATATTCACTGAATAAACATAGGTTTCAGGCCTTATATAGTTAGGAATTGGTATTTAAAAAACCTTTGAAATTCACAGAAAAAAACATAGTTTGTAGGGGTGTTATAGTTAGCTGGACATTTCACTTGTACAAAACCATTGAAATTCCTCTGATATAGTTAGTTGTGTACTATATATATCTCGCGCGCCTGCAGGCCACTGCTGATGATGACACATATTACATCATTCATGACATGGTCAGTGACATCACTGATGACATCTCAAATGACATCACTGTTGACATCACTGATGACATCATCCAGTGAATGTGGTTTGCTTCGTTATTTAAATATGTATTATAGATATAGCAATTTGCATTGAAGAATGAGTAGATATATAAATATAAATATAAAGATGGAGGATTTAGTAGCAATGTGATTGACTGTTTACTTTACTAATTTAAAGAATCTCACTAAATATATTGGATAGTGACTAAACTGTGTGAACATCTGTATCACTTTGTCAGTTCTTGTGAAAACTGCTTCTCCAGTTGGTTACTATTTATTTGAAAGTCTATATAAGTTTTGATTAATTAACTGAGTATTTGTATGGGAGAGTGAATGTGTGTGTGGTTCGGTGGGGGGTGTGTGACTGCTCAAAGATGTGTGAATAGTTGATTCAATAGGTATATGAAGTTAAAACTACATGTTATAACAGTTGTTTGGGTGAGTGAATATCTTTATGGGTGTGGTGATGAGCAAATATCTCTCTCAATGGTGCATGTCCAACAAAGTAGAAAAATAAAAGGCAGTGTATGTGTCAGTTGTTGTTTATAAATAAGTACACACAAGACTCAGTGATTGTATGCGTGACTGTATGGATAACTGTATACTTGTAATAGTGATTTTATGACACACTAATTATAGGAATCACTGAGTGGGTGTTTAGAAACTTGTATTGGTGTGTCAATGGATTCAAATATGGTGCTCTGCATTTTACAGTGAGTGATGAAAGGTTATACTAGTGTATGATGAGGTGTATTTGATTGTCAAGTGGATGATTTCATCAGTGATGTCATCAGTGATGTAATTTGAGATGTCATCAGTGATGTCACTGACCATGTCATGAATGATGTAATATGTGACATCCTCAGCAGTGGATTGCTGGCACGCAAGATATAGTTAGTACAACTAACTATATCAGAAGAATTTCAATGGTTTTTTACGAGTGAAATGTCCAGCTAACTATAACACCCCTAAAACCTATGGTTTTTTCAGTGAATTTCTCAGATTTTTTAAATGCTAATTCCTAACTATATCAGGTCTGAAAACAATGTTTTTTTCTGGGAATTTCAAAGGTTTTTTAAATGCTAATTCCTAATTATATCAAGCCTGAAACCTATGATTTTTCATTGAATTTTGAAGGTTTTGTAAATGACAATTTTTAAATGCATTAATTTTTATTTTTTTATACTGATTTACTACATTTTTTTAACTATTTATTTTTAGATATTTTACTTTTTAAATTACATTATAATTACATTATACATTAAATTACAAAATATACTTTCTCAGAATGAATTACTTTAGTTTAAATACTTTGCAAATAGGCAATAGACTTTTAAGTACAGTAGTTACAGTCGTTCCAATGGGCAACACAATTTCGAACACAATGCAACATTGACATCAATGTGAATTTCTAGTTAAATGCAATTAGTTACTTTATGGATTACTTTTCTTACCACAGGACTGGATCCTAGATTCAGTCCTTGGACATCTCCTGTAAACGGTTGAGTAAAGGTGTTTTAGTTAAAGTAGCGATTTTTAAGGAATATTATTGTATTTTAAAAGTTGACACTTGGAATTTTTTTCACATAGAATCACCAATGTTATCCTATTGGAGGAAATTTCTTTAGCAGGTGTGTAGTTCTATCGTCATTTTTTCTTACTCAGTGGTGGATCCTGGATCCAGCACTGGTGCATCTTCTGTAAATAGTTGAAAGAATGCATTTAACTCATACAGGCGATTTTTTAGGAATATTTTTAGATTGTGAAAATAGACAATTGGAAACTTTTCTGGTGAAAACCAGACAATGGATTCCTATGGAAGGAAATACAAGTTACTGGTAAGTATGGTTAGAATTACTTTTCAGGGTCAGTGCTGGGCCCTGAAAAGTACTGGGTTCTCTCCTGATAACAGATGAGTAAATTGGAATTCGTTGTTCGGATGATTTTAGGTGAATATTTTAAAGTTCCAAAACTCCACACTTAAAAGAATTTCCAAGTGAAACCAGTCAAGGTTAGCCTATGGAAGGAAATTCAAGTTACTGGTAAGTATGGTTAGAATTACTTTTCATGATTAGTACTGGGCTAAAAGATGCAGCACTGAGGTCTCTCGTGATAACAGGTGAGTAAATTGGAATTCGTAGTTCTGCTGATTTTATAGAAATATTTTAAAGATCCAAAACTCCACACTTAGAAGAATTTCCAAGTGAAACCAGTCAATGTTACTCTATGGAAGGAAATTCACTTACCAAGTAAGTAGTGTTATCGTCACCTTTCCTTACTCAGTGGTGGATCCTGAATCCAGCACTGCTCCATCTCCTGTAAACAATTGAAAGAATGTGTTTAAGTCATATAGGCAATTTTTTAGGAATATTTTTAGTTTGTGAAAATAGACACTTAGAAACGTTTCTGGTTAAAACCAGACAATGGATTCCTATGGAAGCAAATACAAGTTAATGGTAAGTATGGTTAGTATTACTTTTGAGGGTCAGTGCTGGGCTAAAAGATGCAGCACTGTGTTCTCTCCTGATAACAGGTTAGTAAATCGGAATTCGTAGTTCGCCTGATTTTAGAGACATATTTGTACGTTTCAAAAATAGACAGAAACTTTTTTGCAGAAAATCACACAACGGATTCCTATGGAAGGAAATACAAGTTACTGGTAAGTGCGCTTAGAATTACTTTTCAGGGTCAGTCCTGGGCTAAAAGATGCAGCACTGGGTTCTCTTGTGCTAACAGGTGAGTAAATCGGAATTCGTAGTTCGGCTGATTTTAGAGCAATATTTGTATGTTTCAAAAATAGACACTGAAACTTTTCTGGTGAAACCCACACAATAGATTCCTATGGAAGGAAAGACAAGTTACTGATAAGTACGCTTAGATTTACTTTTCAGGGTCCAAACTGGGCTCAAAGATGCAGCACAGAAGTCTCTCTTGATAACAGGTGAGTAAATTGGAATTCATAGTTTGGCTAATTTTAGAGGAATATTTTCCTCAATAGTGAAGGAAGGGGACGGAGCCTGAGGTGACATGTGTGAAAACACGCCCTGCGGCGCATTTTAAGTTGGGGAATTAATTCCTCTTCAATCCTGAGGTCCCCTGTGGGCCAACAAGCCCACCAGGTACCTCCAGTATGTGCCAGTGTGCTGCGTTGCAGAGAGGTGTTCAGAGGCCACACCCACTTTTTACAACACTCTGCAACGCAGCTCTGTGGCATTTACTGGAGGTACCTGGTTGGCTAGTTGGCCCCTAGGTGACCTCTGGATTGAAGAGGAATGAATTCATCAACTTAAAAACGTGCCACAGGGCATGTTTGCACACATATCACCTCAAGCCCCGCCCCCTACCTTCACCACTGTGGAAACGCACCTCGTAGCATGTTCTAAGTTGGGGGAATAAGTCCCCTTGCATACTGGGGGTCCCTGGGGGACAACTAGCCCACCTGGAGCCTCCAGTATGTGCCAGGGGGCTGCGTTGCAGAGAGATGTAAAAAGGGGCATGGCCTCATTACACCTCTCTGCAACTCAGCCCCCCTGGCGTGTTTGCAAACACACCGGGGGCGCGTTTGCATAGAGGTGCAATGAGGGGGTGTGGCCTCGTCCCCGATCCCGTATTTTTTTCATTTACTTTTAAGAAGGGGGGCTAGCCCCCGATATTTTCTTTTTTTTGGCCCTTATTAAAAATATATATATATTTTGGAGGGGGCTGCCTTTCCCCCCTCCTGTGACCTCTTATAGCCCAGGGGACCTATCCCCCTTGGCCGTTTAAATTTTATTTATTTTTTTAAATTGCAGAGGGGGGCTCCGTGGCCCCCCTCCTGGGGCACTACTAGCCCCGGGGACCCCATCCCCCAGGGCTGGCCTTCCTCCTTGGAGGCCATGGGGGGGTCCCCAATCCCTCCACAGTCCTAGCCGGCTCCCCACATCCTGCGGGAGCCGGCATTGGTTTTCCATGCTGCTCCCCATGTTGAAAAGCAATCTGCTTTCCTATTTGGTAGGTTTCCTGCTCTCTCTTCAAAATAAGAAAGCACTTTGCAATGACAGGGCGGAAGCCGCGAGGCTCCCGCCCTGTCATTGCAAACGGCAGTGTCCCGGAGGTGGGCACCCCGGGACACTGCAGGAGCTGGACCTGGGGGGGTGGCGGTCCCCAGTGCCTACAGAAGGCTCCAGGAGGGGTGCCCCCCTCCCACATCAATTTCAAGCCCTGGGATTGGTAGTCCCCAGGGCTCAGGGGCCTCAGAGCCCCCCAAACCCAAATTAAAGTAGCGCCGGGGGGGCGGTCCCCAGGGCTTGGGGGCCTGAGAGCCCCTCCACCCAATTTCATTAAGTCCTGGGGGTCTTGGGTCTTGAGATGCCTTGGGATCCCTGAGCAGGCATAGGGGGTCAGGGTATTTCTACCCCGCCCCCTTTGCTCCTTTTGCACACTTCTTTTTCAGTTTTCTTGTGCCTTGGTTCTACCGAGACACAAGATAGCTGCCAACACTTCCTGGTTTGGAGTGTTGACAGACAGTTGGCAGCAGGGTACGCATATACTACTTCGTCCATAGATATATCTATGATTTTACTTTTGAATTTTCTCAGGAACTACTGCACGGATTTACACCAATTAACAGAAAGCGTGATCTGCGAACAAAACACTACCCTTTTGCCAAATTTGGTGTAATTCCGTTCAGCAGTTTGGGCTGTAGCCGCGGCTAAAGGTCCCTATGGAAAATTGCATGGGGAAAATACGTTTTGGGACCCCCCCTTTTTTCTCTCCCCCGCTTGACGAATCACCCCAAAACTTATAGGATAGAAGCAGAGCAGACCATCTTCTTGGAGAATTTCGTGAAGATTCATCAACCGGCGCCAAAGTTATTCCAAATATTATGTTGCGGATTTCCTATGGAAACTAGGTCCTAACTATGGGGCTGATTAGGATGGAGGATTCTCCGCATCCTCCGGGCCGGCGGAAGCCACCGCCTGCCTGGAGGATGCGGAGAATACTCTGCGGACCCACCAAGACCCACCGCCACATTAGGATGGCTGGTGGGTCCTGGTTTCTGTCCGCAGCTTTTCCTCCGCGGTTGGCTTACAACCGCGGCGGAAAAGCACTAATATGGTGACGGTGTCTCTCAGACACCGTCAGCCAGATTAGGATGTGCTTTAAAAAATGCTTTTCCGCCGTGGAAAAGCATGTGTAACTTCACTGCGGGGGCCCGTTGTGGGCCCCCTAGGTGATGGGGGGGTGGGGGGTGCACATGGGGGGTACCTATGGTACCCCCCTGCATTTGTATGCATTAAGCGTAAGGCAACGCGCGGTGCCTGCCACTTCCTACATACAAATGCAATGAGTGCATTTTTAACATTGCTGCGGGTGCAACTTGAAGCTCCACCCGCCGCAATGTTAAAAATAGAGGATGAGGCCGCCACCCTGGCGGTCACATCCTAATCTGCACAGAGGGAACGCCGCAGCCCATGCGGACGTTCCCTCCTGCTCAGGGGTCGCGGACGGACTCAAGTCCGTCCGCGATCCTAATGACCCCCTATATCTACCTACTGGGACCGCCAGTAGGTAATAATCTGCATATCTATATAAATACAAATATAAATGCATGCATACATATACATATATGCATACATATGCATGTTATGTAAATGAACGTTTGAAAAACACTAATAAAAGCAAAGCCAAAAAGCCACCTAATTACAAATGAAGGCGAGACCTATTGCATTTTCAATGCTTGTTTACTTTGGTTCCATCAAGAGGGCATTCAGATGTGTCACACATTTTTAATGTTAGCACTCTAGTTGCTCATTAGATCACTGTAATAAAGCTACTGCTCACAAGGGAAGTCTGCTGCTGGTATTCAAAGTGCACGTTTCAGTCTGCATATTAGAATTTTTTAATGAAATAGAAGAGGATTTGAGAAGTCAAAATGTGCACTATTTTTTTTTTCTGAAGCACTAATCATAATTTCTATGGCAAAATAAACCCCCTCATTTTGTTCCCTTGCAAATTAAATGTTTTAAGTGTTACCACTTTATTCCAATCAAGATGGCTTCAGGTGTGCCACACGTTTGTCATAAGTAAGACTGTTAGCGCTCTAGTTGTTATTTAGAATACTCTGGGACATTCTGTCATTGGGCTATACTTGGGGTACACCTGGGTGATATATGTGCTACATTTGGGCTATTTTGTCTTTGGTGGCCATCTTAAGAGACTTATTTGTTATAAAGTTTCCTAATTTCCCCATTTACTACAGTCTCCTCTGTAGGAAATACTTTCAGTTTTTTACATTGATTCCATCAAGAAGGCATTCCGATGTGTCACACATTTGCCATAAATTCAAAATGTTAGCACTCTAGTTGCTTATTAGATCACTGTAGTAAAGCTACTGCTCACCGGGGAAGTCTGTTGCTGGTATTGAAAGTGCATGTTTCAGTCTGCATGTCAGAATTGCCAATTTGCTGGTGTCATGACGAGCTCAGCTCGTCATCAGCACACGACACCCGTGGGTGAAGACGAGCTGAGCTCGTCATCAGCATCGAAAGGGTTAATGAAAAAGAAGAGGATTTGAGAAGTCACTCTAAATGTGCCCTAATTCTTCTTTCTGCAGCACTAATCATACTTTCTATGGCAAAATGAACCCCATAACTTTGTTCCTTTTTAAATTAAATATTTTTTAGAGTTACCACTTTATTTCAATCATGGTGGCTTCAGGTGTGCAATACATTTGCCATACTTAGGACTGTTAGCGCTCTATTTGTTCTTTAGAACACTCTGGGAAGCTGATGTACAACACAAAGGAATCAACTGACAGTCTCTGCCCTTGTTGAATTTACATGTTTTACTGAGAATGTCAGACTTCATTCACACATGACTGAGAAAGATAATGTGAATTCACAGGAAATATGCTCTCAGTTTAGCTTATAGATCTCCTTCCAAACCTCTGTGGGAAAAGCATGAGAAAATAGTTTTCTCTCAAACATGATTCATGATATCCCAGCAGAAGGCTTTTTCACATGGTAAAATCACCTTAGAACACACCACAATTCCTAAAATGAGTATGGTACCATCAACAAATGATGTATAATGTAACTAAAGTCTTAAATCCTTCTATTAACTGCAATGCTTTCTAATGAGGTGCTATCATGTATATTGGTCCCAAGATGGCTGTCCAACACTTCTTGGATGAAGTGCTGACAGCCAATCAGATCTCACAATGAGATGTCTCATTAGGCTCCGCCCAGATATATATGTATTTTTTTCCTTTAATATCTAAAAAACTACTGAACAGATTTACACCATTTAACCAAAAGGCACAAGTGTGAACCAAGGACTACCGCTTTGCCAAATTTGGTGTAATTCCGTTCAGCAGTTCGGGCTGTGGCAGCGATTAAATGTTCCTATGGAAAATTGCATGGGGAAACACATTTTGGGACCCCCTTTTTTCTTGGCCCCCGCTTTACGAATCACCCCGAGACTTTCAGGATAGGAGTGGACCAGAGCTGGCCATAAGTTTTGAAAATTTCTCAAAGATTCAACGACTGGCGCCAAAGTTATCCCAAATTGAATGTTGCGGATTTCCTAAGTAAAATAGGTCCTAACTATAAGTACCTACTGGCGACCGCCAGTAGGTCATATATATATATATATTATCTTTTTTTATCCGGATGCACACAACGCACTGGAGGGTAGAAATTAGCAGGGATGAACCACAACTCTCAACAAGCATTTAAAATGAACAGACCCATCTGGGAGGCACACCTGAGGCCATTAAAAGTATTTAGCATGCAGAGGATTGTGGGAGCCTAGAACCATTGCACATTTCCGGTTTGCCTATGAGGAAGGGGCAAGAGGCCCTAAAACGCGTCAGGCAGAAGGAGATGAAGCTCGGGATAACATACCTGTTTCATTGTAATTAAATCATTTGGAAAATCATCTAACATGGAGTGCGGTCTCATTTGCAGGGCAACATATTGAAATATATATATATATATATATATTTATATATATATTCCCTCTCTTAGAATGATCTAAGCTCAGATGTATGGGGGAGCATATGTGAATCCAATTTGCTATGCAAATTACTTCCAAGCTTATCAACTGACATATCGCACACCAAATTATGGAAAGTTTTGGGCATCCCTTTATCAAATGCCACAATTCCAATTGCCTTGCTTCCACATCAAACAGGTGGGTAATACTTTTAAGTTCATCTTAGTTAGGTGCTTGGGTAATATGATATAATAACCATTTAAAAGCATAAAAGTGTTAATTACAAATGGGATAGCTTCACCACGTGCACCTTCTACTGTACAATTCAATGATCTTATATGCATAGCGATACAAAAGGGGATGATGGACGGAGCGTTTGAGCAAATCAACTGATCTGGGTTTAATCCATCATCATTCTTTAGCTCACTCCACCACCCAGTGTCAGAACCCCAAGGATTAGAAACCACATTGTCTCAGCGCTGGCAGTGAGGTCGTTGATCATTCGACCTAAAAACAATCCTGTTTGCAACCATTGGAGGTTGTACGTCCGATCGCGGAACTTCAAGATGGCTGCCAAACCGGAGTGTGGGTTAGCGGTCTAGTCTTTGGAGAAACTTCAGGTGTTAGAATTAAGGTGAAGTGCGCGAGTCTAACTATCGGCGCACTTCACCTGAGGAGTCATCGAGGACAGTAGACTTTTCTTGAACTCTTGTTAAGAGTTATTTCTTTGACGAAATTGGGCCCGTAGTTTAGCGCAGTTGCGTAGCAACAGTTTACGAGTAGACAGCAAGAGAAAACGAACAAGAAAAAGATTAAGCAGAAGCTTACCTGAGTAGCAGAGAAACCTGTCACCTTCCAGAGGCCTCCAACGTCTGAAGAAAGAACGTTGTCTCTGCGGAAGCAGCCTGCAGAAGAAAGAGATAAGTTAAAGCTGTGGCAAATGAGAGTACTTCAAAAATTAAGAGAACAGTAATGAAAACTGAATGATAAAGTCTTCGCACTTACCTTAGTTTTACAGGAAATTCACCTAGGGAGACAAGCAGACAAGTAGTTAGGGAAGTAAAACAATGCATACATAGAATAGAAATGAACATTAAGAAAAACACTTAGAATAGAGGTTAACAATTAGGTAAACACTTTATAAGGATTAATTAGTAGCAGGTAGGTTACTTATAGGCACATATGAGCTTTAGATTTAGCAATTAGAAGTAGAGTTAACCAAGTTGGAGAATCAATACAAAGTCCTCTTTGAGTGAGATAAGGTAAGGAACATAAATATAGAGTAGAATATTTAAGTTTAGAGATGAAACGTAATTTACAGAACGCTATGTTAAAAATTATTTCCAATGCTGAAATCCACGAAGTAGAAGAGTAAAGCTTTCAACGAATAAGGAGAGAGGCAGTTGCTTGGGGTAACTAGGTAAGGAATATTAGAAGTAGGAAATACACAGTAGTAAAGTAGAGTAGAGGTTGTGATTAGTTCCTTGTCATTGTAATTTAGGTTCATCTCTGAAACTGAAGTCTGCAGGTCGGACACCCAAGAGAGAGCCCAGGAAGAAAAAAACAGAGCAGTCTCTTCTTTGTCAGTTTATTATTTTATCCACTCCCCCTTCCCCCTTGGGAGTCTCCAGGAGTCAAGTTTTATAACGGGCTCAGGGGGAGTCTTGAGGGGGTGTTGGGAACTATCTACTTCTGCTCCTGCACAAGTTCTTCACTAGAAAGAATATTTAATTGGTTCTGACACCCAGTTCAGACATGGCCATATGCAAATCAGTCTGACCCTGTGCCTCATGAGGATTGCGAAAAACAAGGACCCCCTGGACACTGATATCAGTGAGCTCCTAGGGCAGGGACAATAATGTGTGAGCAAAAACCCTAGGCAGTCGATCACAGTGGCAAAACAAGTAATATCAAATGACAGTAGAAACTTTAGGAAAGAAAAGAATTTTAAAATTAATCAAAAAACTTTAATATAGACAGTTGAAAATCATACAGGTACATGGCATACCCATAACCACACAATATAAACAAAAGACTTAAAAAACATGCATTTCATTGCTATGTAAGCATACATATAAAAGTTAATGTCACTAAATTTATAAAAATCACACTGTGGCCAGTGAGACTCGACGCGCGTTTCGGCGTAAAAACACCTTCTTCAGGAGCAACACAGAAGTGTTGATATCTGAAACACACATTAGAAGATATCAAGACAATGTATTACACCTCATGTTACATTATGTAAAAAATTCATAAAGAACACACTAAAACGTTTATTCATGAACAAGAATATACACAAAACCTAAGTAATCACTGTCAAGAGAAAATATAATATCTTGTTGCCACAACAATTTGATATAATCATGTACCATACTCAGGAATCAAGGGGAGGAGGGAAATACTATTTTCTAATTACAAGAATAGACAAACTTAGCTCATGAATTCAACAGAAACTGATAAACAATATAATAATAGAATGTAATATGCAGCAAATTTACAATCATAATAGTAATAGGAACTCTTTCCTTTATATATATAAGTTCATTCAATTTATACACATATATATCGCCATCCAGATTAATCACATTTCCTTTATACATGGATATTATTAAGAAATGGACATATATAGTACAGTACAGATTACTCACTATTGTCAGAAACTTGACCCAAACTGTATAAACTGAGGAAGCGATCAGTTTCTTGAGTAGTCAAAAATACAAAGGACACCAAACCGATTGTGCTCCTAAAGCATACAAAATATCAAACAATCAAAAGAAGTGTAGTTTCTAGGCTAAATGAGCAAGAGACTATTATAAAACAGGTGGACATTTCATCAGATAACACAGACATGTGGGGTATAAAAATCTAACTGCAATGAGTAATGGATCAACGATGACCATGGTCTGCCAAAATCACAAATAAGAGGAGATGAATAAATGATGCCTCTTGTTATTGGAGGATCTATACCCATATCTGGTGTGATGTATAAATACGCCAGGGCCAACCAATGAATAACCAATAACCAAGATTCCGGATCAGATAAAGGACAATCGATAAGTAAACAGAGTCATGCTACATGTAAAAGGCTTGTGTTATTGGTAGCCAAAAATAAAGAATGGAGAAATCTAAAACGACACTTCCATATTTAATAATCACTAACATACCGATAAAGGGAAGCTGATGGATCCTAGATTTAGAATTATGTGACAACACACACAGATGGAACCAGCCCCTAACAGAGTTAACATGGGTGCCGGTTAATAATAAACAAAAAGTACTAAACGACTAAGGAAATAGAAAAAGATAATTTAACACACTACATATTTCACGCACCTGTGAATTTATCGTCAGAGCGCCACAGGAAGCTTAATAGTAGAAAATGTCCACAGAATTGGTAGATATACGAAACGATAAAATCTAAAAACCAAATGTAAGAGAGGAAACCAAATATTATATATTATGAAGGGTTCATTTAACGAAAGAAAGGTGAAAAATAAATCCCTAACATAGCGATATGGCGATTCCGAATACGCACATTAGGCACAATATCTACCTTAGGTTAACTCGATCCTGCAGAAGTATATTGTTTTCTGCGGTAGAATAGGAATGTCCCTTCAGAGGAGCCGTCTTGTGATCGGCAACTAGAGGGTCAAAGCATATGTAACATGGTGAAAAGATCGATTTATACAAAATGCATTCGCGAGAAATCTAAGGGACAGAGGAGCTTCCACAAGAGGCGTGTACCTTAGAGGATCGAGTAGAAGCAGGATAATACCCTTCAATATCCGATGTGGTAGCGTGCGAGTCCGCTGCACAGTCGTGTAACGGGAGAATGGTCACCGTCCCTAAAAGCTGCGGCAATATAAGTACTAAGTCGGAAGGTGGAAGAGTGAATACACCTGGTATCCTTCACAAAATAGAAAGAGGACTGTGAGATGGAGCAGGGTAGACCTCATAGTCAGAGAAAGGACGGACTCCACGGAAGAACTATAATAAACATAGAAAATGGACTGACTCGACTGATGTAGCTAGAAGTGAATAAATAAGTACAAAAGATACTCGGGGTAAGCTATACATAGGCTCCCAGGTGGCGCAGCCCCGAGTTTTAATTAGTTACGTGGGGGTCTACACGGATTCCCACTACCAAAAGCAGCAAAAGGACTGAATGATAGCTGATATTGAACAGAGGATTCCCGATAGCTACGCTAAGCAAAGGTGTAACTCACTTATGATTTCCAAGGAAGAACGGGTAATACATCAGGGATAAATTTGCGGAAACGATAATGGAAGATGATGAAAAAAATTTACCAAAAAGAAAAAAGATGAAACTGAGGTAAAACTGGGGAAATAACTCGAAATAAAGTGAAAAAGGTCAGACAACGAACGGAAAGTTAATAGGAAAAATAGAGCCGGGTAATAAATATGCAATGTAAAAGGAAGGGAGTGGGAGAGGGTTGGGGGGGGATTTGGGGGGTGTGGGGGGGAACAGTCCAGCCCGAATTGCCAAGCCATGTCTTCCCTGGACAGGAAACAAGCATCCTGGGACCCGTTTCTGGCTAATCAGCTGTCATCATCCAGGCTAGCTTGAATCCACTGGCAAAGTGAGCAAGGGACCCACGTCTGGGCATACGCTGCCAACTTAGGGGGAACAAAGCGATACAAAAGGGGATGATGGACAGAGCTTTTGAGCAAATCAAACACTCACCCCCAGTCAACTGATCTTGGTTTAATACCTCATCATTCTTTAGCTCACTCCACCACCCCAGTTCAGAAATGCCATCTGCAAATCAGTCTGACCATGTGACTCATGGGAACAGTCCAGCCCAAACTGCCAAGCCATGTCTTCCCTGGACCGGAAACAAGCATCCTGGGACCGGTGTCTGGCTAATCTGCCGTCATCAGCCAGGCTAGCTTGAATCCAGTGGCAAAGTGAGCAAGGGACCCACGTCTGGGCTTACCCTGCTAACTTAGGTTGAACAAAGCATATATACATATATACATAGAACAAAACACAGTCAAGAAACAGTCCCTCTCACTCTCTCTTTCTCATTCTTTCTCTCTCTCCTAATATGTATATATATATATGTATATCAAGTCACTCACGCTGTTGCCCTTTCTCTGGAAAACAGCAGCCACTGACAGCAAAAAGGACTATTCTGCAGTCAAGATTTATTTTGCAAAAGAATAGCAGTCTGGCAACCACTGTACGCGTTTCGGGACTTTTCTCCCTTGATCACAAGTGCCAGAGGGTACGTTCACCAAACAATAAATAAACATGTGATTTCTACTAAAAAATAAACAGTGAACAAAGACTGCTGCGGAGCAAACTTACTCCTTGTTACATTACAAGTACCATTTCATACATTTTCCAATTGCACATATCATTTTAAACATTTCCTGCTTTCAGCAATGATGACTTTAAATCAGTGCATATTATATATAAAATTAATTAACATGTCTTTGCACTAGTGCGTTGTGCTAAACTGGATGAAAAAAATACATGACACCGGTGTAAATACACGGAGCACCTGGCTCCTTTCTCACATGCTCACGACATAGAATAGAATAGAAACCCTACATCATATTTCATTTAGATGAAAAGTTTTCTTCTTTCAACAAAACTTTATCGATCCTGACATGTCCTGCTAATGCTAATGCTGACAGTATATTAAATAATAAAGCCACAGTGGGCAATGCTTATTAAAAAACCTAGGTATTAAGCCCAAGTGGGCTAAAGGGAAAGATACTTTCACTCTTCAACATTTCTTCATATACATCGTCCAACATCTTTCTCTGTAAAACAAAAATAAATGTGATTATAAAATGAACCTAAACCCTAGTGACATTAAAATATATCTGTACAATGCTCATTCTATAGTTTGGCAGAACAATCTCTAGAAACAAGACCACTGACTCATTGTCAGTGAAATTGCTCTCCCACCCTCGCAGCTCCATCATTAAGTGAGGTGCCCCTGCCCCTGCACTCTTGAGTGTTAGTGATCGAGGCCCTCCTCCACCCGCAGGTTTCCCTGCGCCTCATCCCTGGTGGTCCAGTGGACCTCTGTCTCCTTTCTCTCACTCTGCTCCTTCACTCGTTTTTTCTACCCTTTCTATCTTTCACCCTTCTGCACCTTTCTGCATCTCTGCTCTTTTGTGCCTTATTTCTGCCCATTTTCCCTTTCTCTCCCTCTGCTCCTTCACTCGTTTTCACTCGTTTTTCTACCCTTTCTATCTTTCACCTTTCTGCAAATCTGCTCTTTTTTGCCTTATTTCTGGCTATTTTCCCTTTCTCCCCCTCTGCTCCTTCACTCGTTTTCACTCGTTTTTCTACCCTTTCCATCTTTCACCTTTCTGCCCTTTTCTGCATCTCTGCTCTTTTGTGCCTTATTTCTGCTTATTTTCCCTTTTTTCTTTATCCCTTCTTTCCTCACTTTACCTTTACCCGACGCTGCTGCCCCCGCGGCCCCTCCCCCCCAGCGTGACCGGCCCAATCCAGCTCCTCTCCCCGCTCCCCGCTCCCACCTCCCAGCCCTCCCCGACCCCTACAATGGCGGCCACTGCGGGCACGCCCCTTGTGCACCGAAGGCGTGTCAAAGGCAAGCAGGTCTGCGCCTGTCCGCGACCCGTCCGCCACCCGTCTGCGACCAGCGACCAGCACCAGGAAACCTGGACCTCCGCCCCGCCAATGCTACGACCCAGCAGCATTCCACGCACTCAGCCCAGGCTGCAACAACAACTGCAAGCTAGCATCACCAGCCAACACCCATGGACCCTTCAGCTGTCACCGCTGCCCGCACACCTGCAGCACCGCCAAGAACACGGATCCAGCACAACCCGCCCACAAGAACACAACCGAACCGAAGACCCTGCAATGCATCCTCCTCAACGTCCGATCCCTCCACAAACATGCCACAGAAATCTGGGACCTCCTCGACAGCACCACCCCGGACGTAGCATTCTTCACCGAAACCTAAACCAACACCACCTCAGGACCGGACATAGCCATCGCCATCCCCCAAGGAAACAAGATCTACAGGAAGGACCGCCCCACCCACCCAGGAGGAGGAATCGCCATCGTCCACAAATCCAGCCTCCGTCTGAGCACACTCCCTGAACTTATGGAACACCTTCACTTCAAGATACTGGCCAGCCCCACTGCCGCCCTCCGAGGGACCCTCATCTACCGACCCCCTGGACCCCGCGGACCCTTCGCCAACTCCATCATGGACATTTTCTCCCCGCAGGCCAACGCATCCACCAAAACAAAACCTGCTGGGAGACCTCAACTTCCACCTCGACAATCAACTGGACCCCAACACCACATGCCTCCTGGACAACCTCCACAACATTGGACTCTGCCAGATCGTGACCAAGCCCAATGACTCAGCAGGACACAACATCGACCCCCTCTTCACTACAGGAAACTCCATCACCTTCAGCCACACCACCGAACTCGCATGGACCGACCATCGTTGCGTCCACTTCACCTTCAGAACACCCACCATCCACAGACACCAGCACCTGCTTCCACAAAGAAACTGGACCAAAATCACCGACGACCAGCTTATCTCCTCACTCAACAACTCCACCCCAACCATCGCGGAAAACGACGACCCCAACACCGCAGCCCGAACCCTGCATAGATGGATCTCCGACAGCACCAACACCATAGCCCCCCTCAAGAAAAACAACAATTCCCATGCCAAGAAAGCCAGATGGTTTACCACCAAACTTCGAGAGTCCAGGCGCATATGCCGCCGCCTCGAAAAGGCCTGGAGAAACACCAAATCCACATAAGCCCACAACAACTTCAGAGCCGCCACCAACGCTCACCATCAACTCATCAGAGAAACGAGGAAAAAGCGATTGAAGACAGAATCTCCACCCACGCACACAACAGCAAGGAACTCTTCAGCATCATCAAGGAGTTCACCCAACCCACCAGCGAGTCAACCGACATCCCTCCCTCACAAGACCTCTGCGACAAACTCAGCACCTTTTTCCACCACAAAATCAAGAGCATCTACGACAACTTTGATGAAGACAACTAACACACTGAACCCTCACCAACCACCCCTGACACCCGGAAACCAGCAATTGATGACTGGACAGCCCTCACCACCAAAGAGTCAATGCACTCAGGGGCCCCCACGGACCACTGCCCCCACCACATCTTCAACAGAGCCGCTGACACCATCGCACCCATGCTCTGCCACACCATCAACCGCTCCCTGGTGACCGCCTCGTTCCCCGACGACTGGAAACACGCCGAGGTCAACCCCCTCCTGAAGAAACCCTCACCGGACCCCACCGACCTCAAAAACTACAGACCCATCTCCCTGCTCCCTTTCCCAGCAAAAGTCATTGAGAAAGCCATCAACAGCCAACTCGCCACATTCATTGATGAACACAAGATCCTCGACTCCTCCAAATCCGGATTCAGAAAAAACCACAGTACGGAAACCGCCCTCCTCGCCGCAACAGACGACATCCGCACCCTACTGGACAAAGGAGAAACAGTAGCCCTCATCCTCCTAGACCTATCAGCGGCGTTCGACACAGTCTCCCACCACACCCTAATACGCAGACTCTACGACGCAGGAATCCAGGACAAGGCCCTCAACTGGATCTGCTCCTTCCTCTCCGGCAGGACACAACGGGTCAGACTCCCCCCTTTCCTCTCAGACCCCACACCTACCACCTGCGGAGTCTCCCAGGGATCCTCCCTCAGCCCGACGCTCTTCAATGTCTACATGGCTCCACTTGCCCCCATCGTCAGAACCTACGGACTCAACATCGTGCAAAACGCAGACAACACCCAGCTCATCCTCTCCCTATACAACGAGCCCAACACCGCCAGACGCAACTTTAGAGAAGGCATGGAAGCCGTCACCAAATGGATGAAAACTGCTGCTTACAACTAAACACCAACAAAACAGAAGTACTCATCATGGGCCCAAACCCCGATGCCTGGAGCGACACCTGGTGGCCCACCGCCCTCGGAAACCCGCCAACCCCCACAGACCACGCACGCAACCTGGGAATCATCCTGGACTCCGAGCTCAAAATGGACCGCCAGATCAACTCTGTCTCATCTTCCTGCTTCCACAGCCTCTGCCTCCTTCGTAAGACCTTCCAATGGATCCCCCTCGAACACCGAAAGACAGTCACTCACTCTCTGGTTACCAGCAGACTCGACTACGGCAACGCACTCTACGCCGGAATAAACAAAAACCTCATCCGCAAGCTACAGAACATCCAGAACGCCGCCGCAAGACTGGTCCTCAACCTGCCAAAACACTGCCACATCTCCCGGCACCTGCGCACACTCCACTGGCTCCCCGTCGAGGCGAGAATCACCTTTAAGATGCTCACCCATGCACACAAGGCCCTCCACGGCACCGGACCAGCATACCTGAACAGCCGGTTCAAATTCTACGCACCCCAAAGGACCCTATGATCAGCCCAGCTCTCCTACGCCGAGGTCCCCCGCACCAGAAAGACCAGATCGGGAGGCCGCTCCTTCTCCTTCCTCGCGGCCAAAGCATGGAACGCCTTTCCGCTCCACCTCAGACAGACAACATCTCTCCCCATCTTCGCAAGAAACCTCAAAACCTGGTTCTTCGACAGACCCCCTCCTTGATGGAATGGAACCTGCACCCCCCCCCCCCATCCCTAGCGCCTTGAGACCCTTACAGGTGAGTAGTTGCGCTTTAACAAACTCCTGATTGATTTGATTGACAACTCCACCCCATTAAAAAAGGGCTAGTTTCTTCTCTTTCATCATTAAGCACATTGCTATTGGCAAAATAACTATGGAAAGCAATACAAAAATACTGAACATGACAAAACAATCTCTCACATTGACCAAACTAAATCGACTGAAAGCTCTTCATCACAGTTGTGGCCTGTCGGTGTCAGAGTACTGTACTGAATAATCAATTTTGATTCAAGTCTACGCAATTCTTTCATCCTGTTCACTCCCCTCACATTCATTTTGATAGCATCTAGCACAACAAAGCTCAAAAGATTACTATTTTGACCATGATGGCTTTGGAAATGTCGTGCAATAGGGTACTGTTTATCCCCATTCTTGATTGCACGTAGGTGTTCGTATATTCGTTTTTTCGCTTTATGGATCGTGCTTCCTATATATGCCTTCTTGCAGGGGCAGAACAGGACATAAACAGCATATTCCGAATTACAGGATGTGTGTTTCGTAATAACATGTGGTTTTACACTCAGCTGACAACTTGCATTCTAATATCCCTGTATCCCTATTATTCTAGAAGCTGTTGGTTCCACTGCATTACATAGAATATCTTTGAGGGATTCGGCTGTGCTTAGTACTGGCCAGAATTTATTAAGACTTTTACGAACTTCATGTGCCTGTCTGTTGTATGTTGTTATAAACCTTATAGTCTGCGTTTTCTCTTGCTCTGTTTTGACTTTCTCAATTAGTAAGGACTCTCTTGATCTTTTTGCCACTTCACTTTTAGCCTAATTATTGGTTGACTGTGTGCAACCTCTTTCTAGGAATCTTCTTGTCATGATTGTCTCTTCTTTCTGGAAGTTGTCAATTGTGCTACAGTTTCGTTTCGCTCTTAGGAGCTCTCCCAACCGTATACTTTGAATTAGTGCTGTAGAGTTACAGCTTCTGGCATGCAGGAGACTATTTCCTGCAGTACTTTTCCTGAATAGAGAGCTTTCAAATTTGTCATTTTGAATGGTTAGTTGTAGATCTAAAAATCCGAGTGTCTCTTTCGACCATTGGGAGGCAAGCTGTAAGTTAAAACTGTTTTGTTCCTTTACAAACTCAACCGCCTCATTTTCCATTCCATCCCATATGCAAAAAATGTTGTCTATGTAGCGAACCAACGAACCCACATAGCGACCTTTTCCTTGTACATAATCAACTTACTCACTACCTTATCTTCCCAATACCCCATGTAGAGACCTGCAAACGATGGAGCAAAACAGGTCCCCATTGATCCACCAAGGGCTTGGTGATATGTCCTATTATGTATATATATATATATATATATATATATATATATATATATATATATATATATATATATATATATATATATATATATATATATATATATATATATATATATATATTACCTACTGGCTGTTGCCAGTAGGTATATATAGTTAGGATTTTTTCCCTATGGGATTTTTGAAAATTCTATGTCTAATAACTTTGGCGTTTGTGGACGGAATCGGCTGAAATTTTCAGGAAAATGGCACATTTAGTTTCTGAGCAGCCCTTAAAAATTTGGGGGGGTTTCGTCAAGGGGGGGCCGAGAAAAAACGGGGGTCCCAAAACGCGTTTTTCCCATGTTAATTTCCATAGGGCGGTTGGCCTCACTTTTAGCTCGAACGGCTGAATGGATTTGCACGAAACTTGGCAAAATTGTAGGGACTGTTAGCCCGATGTGCCTTTGCTAGGTCTCAATATATGTGGTTCAGTGGATTTTGAGAAATTAACGTTCAAAAAAAGATATATATCTGTAACAGCGCTCCGGGCTGCGCTCCGGTTCGCGTACTTTTCGCGAAACGGAACTTTGCGATGCAAAGCTGATTGGCTTTCCGGTGTCTGTCAACATTCTAAACAGTCCGGAGCGGCCGCCATCTTATCTCTCGGTAGGATCGAGAGAGAAGAAGAGGTGAAAAACGAAGGGGGAATTTAATGAAAGGGGGCAAGGTAGACCCCTCTTGACCCCCTAGGAATGATGCTGGGGTTATTAAAGGGTCCCGTGGGGAAAAAAAAAAATTGATTTTTCACGGTAGAAGCGCTTCCCGGGCCGCGAACTGGGCCGCAAACTGGTAGCGAAACGGG
Organism: Lissotriton vulgaris; assembly: GCF_964263255.1. Taxonomy (NCBI): domain Eukaryota; kingdom Metazoa; phylum Chordata; class Amphibia; order Caudata; family Salamandridae; genus Lissotriton; species Lissotriton vulgaris. The sequence continues at coordinate 1,850,320,111 of NC_141685.1, forward strand.
AATTCGCCATTTTGTGTTTCGTTTTAATTACATTACTAGGTATAAGGGGGTGCGGAAGACGTATCCTGATCCCTTATGTTTTCTGAGGGTGGCTGAGGAGGCTCATATATGTTGATACATGTCTTCCAGCGGCTGTGCGTGAGCGTTTTTTTTTTTTTTTGCTGCGTGACGTCTGTTAACGTTCGATTCGATGGAAATCAGGAAGTGTTGACCGCCAATTTGTCACTGCGATAAAATATTTTGTTATAAATGAATCCTTATTGATAAACATTGTCTGCACCATCTTGCCTTTTTTCCAATGCCACAATTTTGTCGTGCACGGCAGCCATTTTAGATGCCTTGACCAGACCCACTCTCTGCACGCCGTCGATTCTCAGCACGGCTCCCCACCCTCGCAATCATCTCCCCCACGCACTGGTCACCCCCGCTCTCTCTCTCATGCATGGGCCATAAACTTCCCCCCATCTGCGCTGCTCTTCCCTGAGAATCACACCCTGTGCCCGCCCGACACCTCCCTTTCACCCTATTCACTACCGCACCCTCTGACACTCCTCTTCCTCTGTGTCCGATTGTCCAGGCCGGTCCCAGGCTATCACCTAGCCCTGCGGATGTAGTTTATGGCCCCAGCTGTAGAGAATCCAGACATGTCAACCCTCCCGATTCAGGCGTGAGACTACCGATTTCAGTGCTAGTCTCCCGCCTCCCGATTCCTGCAAGCAAAAACCCCATTCCTCGGGGGTTTCAGCTGACAGGGCTTGGTATTGTGTTACGTGCTAATTCTTCCAGGAAACGTCAGAGGGCCGATGCAGGGGCTCTAGAAGGGGTGATAAACCATTTAAGCCTCATTAACAAGCGCATGGTCTTTTAAAGATCTGTGAAGTACTCGGGGCGGCGGTGTGTGTGTGCCCTCTTTCAGGAGCGGGCGGGGGGGGGCACTGCCAGCAACTTGCCAGGCCAGGCAGTGTTCAACACTTGCATCACCCTTTCTCTGCCTGCTATTGCGCTCCATGCTTCGGAAAGGTAAGAAAAAGAACGTGCATTTGAGTTTGAAATGTCCGATCCTGTAGCAGCACACTTCCAAAGCCCACACATGACAATAACCCGATTCAAGGCCCCATTCACCCGATTTTTTAATAATATATAGCACTCCAACAAAGTAGTAGGATTATAAAACTTTATTAACTTATAAATATATAGAACGCAACAAAAACTGTAAATACATTTAAACATTTTTTGGAAAAAAGAAGCAACAATGGTCAGTAGCTGTCTTTTGTGCGAATAGTCCCAAGGCAGCACAACGTGCTGAGTTCTGGACGGCACCCAGGTGATGTTACCTGGGTGCCGCACTGGTTTTTGGTTTCCTACAATGCAGCTCAGAAAAACAGCGTGGGGTGCCCCGGGGGGTGCGCGGGGAGGCCTAGTCAGTAGCGGTCTGTTGTGCGAATAGTCCCAAGGCAGCAGAACGCGCTGAGATGTGGATGGCACCCAGGTGATGTCCAGTAACTTGCCGCACTGGTTTTGGTATCCTACAATGCTGCTCCAAAAAACGGCGTGGGGCGCCCCGGGGGGGCGTGGGGGAGGCGGCGTGAACGGGCCTCCCCAGGTGGAGGCTCGTCTGCTGTACTGGGGCGCCCCTTTACCATTTCAGTTGCCATTCCGCCCTCTTTTGCTACACTGTGCCTCATCCTCCATTCAGCTGTTTATCGCCCGCTCTTGCGGCTACAGCGTCTCGCTCACCATGTAGTTGAGTTGCGCCCACTCTTGCGGTGCAGCGATAGGCGGCTGCCATAGGACTCTTAAAATGGCGGACGGCTCTTCGGATTTGGGCCTGGTCCACTAAAATGGCCCTGGGACACCTTGGAACTCGGACGCTTGCCTGCTAGGGCTTGGGCTCCATTCTCGAAAGCGTCCCCTCAGCCGTGAAGATTCTACAAAAGTCTTGGGGGCCCTCGACTCCTGCAGGCTTCCGGTGGGGAGCGGCTGCCATGATTGCTCGCGGAATGACCACGACGGAGCCACGAGATGGTGGTGCTTTCATGCTGACGCCAGCTTCAGTCTGAAACATCCAGAAACAAGGTGGGGCTTTCATCGTTTGGAAAAAAAAAATGTTCTAAACCAATGAAAAGTGTTATTTTTAAGTCATATGACCAAGCCTTCCATCATTAGGAAACCAAAAGTAAAATGAACCAATGAAAAGTTTTATAAACAAGTCACATGACCTGTTATGCGGCATAGGGCTACAAAAAGCGTAGAAAATCCGTTGGCACGTGAGGCGGCGTCAGTAGCGGACCGATGTGCGAATAGGCCGAAGGCAGCACAACGCGCCGAGATCCGGATGGCACCGAGTTGGTGTCCAGCAAGTTGCTGCACTGGTGTGGCTATCCTACAATGCTGCGCCGAAAGTCGGCGTGGGGCGCCCCGTTGGCCTGTGAGGTCGCGTCAGTCAGTGGGGGCTGTGCGTCTCCCCCAAGATGGAGGCTCCTCGGCTGCAGTGGGGCGCCCCTTAGCGTTTCACTCGCCGTCCAACTGAGTTGCGTCCGCACTTGCGGCTACAGTAGGCCGAAGGCAGCACAACGCGCCGAGATCTGGATGGCACCGAGGTGGTGTCCAGCAAGTTGCTGCACTGGTGTGGCCATCCTACAATGCTGCGCCGAAAGACGGCGTGTCCAGCTGAGTTCCGGTCACTCTTGCGGTACAGTGACTCGAACGCGCCGAGATCCGGATGGCACCGAGGTGGTGTCCAGCAAGTTGCCGCACTGGTGTGGCCATCCTACAATGCTGCGCCGAAAGACGGCGTGTCCAGCTGAGTTCCGGTCACTCTTGCGGTACAGTGACTCGAACGCGCCGAGATCCGGATGGCACCGAGGTGGTGTCCAGCAAGTTGCTGCACTGCTGTGGCCATCCTACAATGCTGCGCCGAAAGTCGGCGTGGGGTGCCCCGTTGGCTTATGAGGTGATGTCAGTAGTGGACCGATGTGTGAATAGGTCGGAACCAGCACAAGGCGCCAAGATCCGGATGGCAAGTCCTGGATGTTGAGTGCCATAGTTGAGAGTTCTGAGCAGTGTTTGTAACACTGTCTGAAGCTTATTTGCACCTGCTGCAGCTTCACTATTGCCCTGGTGTGGCCAAAGATCGCCCATGACATAGGCGGCCGGCTCCTGAGGTCCGGCGGAACTTTTTTCCTTTTCCTTTCTGCATCTTGTCCCACAATCCGTTTGACCTGAAGACACGACCAGGTCCCTGAATGTGTGCAGGGGGACGTTATTGATTGAATCAAAATGGCGGCTTCACACACAGCTGACTCAAGTGTTGCTGTTGATGCTATACAGACAAAAATTATTTTTGGTATAACGGAGCACAAACATTTACAGCACCCACTGAAGGGTTAAAAATCAGGAGGTGAGAACACACTACATGAACCAGCATGCTCAATAATTTGCCTAGGAGGCGCCCACCAGGAGGCAGAACACTAAAAAACTATAAAAGCAATTGTCGTGTTAATGTGTGTTTTCATCTCGTTTTTGCTGTGGCACTCCCAGATGAAGGTCGAGGCACGACCGAAATGCATTGGAACTTACATGCCACTTTGATAATAAATCTCAAACCAACCGGAATGTGTGCGGCTCCGTTACTCCTTTTTTTCGGAAGAGGCTTGTTGTATATGAAGGGGTTTGGTCCGGCCCGGGAGTGACGCACCGTTTGAAGAGCGCCAGAATCCCCCGAATGAGGACCAGTGCGAGTTGGATATATATATGTATATTCATATGTTTCCAGCACCTTCTCCACCTTTGCTTAGGTTGGTGTTGGGAATGTAGATCTGACCTCCTCCACAAACCAGACTTCTCCAAAGGTTTATTACGAGTAGGGCAGTCGGGCGGCCCTGAGACCACTGCATCCACTGGAACCGCAGTTCCCTGGTGGTTGCCCAGTGGTCCAGAGGCTTCAATTTGCTTGGCGGGCCACTGTGGCCCCACCAAGTAAATTAAGATTTTCCTCACTGCCACACCTTGGGGCATATTACCAAGCAATAGCGATAATTATCGCTATTGCTTGGTTAGAGACAAAAATTTACAGCTGAGCTGCGGCGATTTTTACCGCAAATAAACCTTGGTATTACCAAGGTTTATCGCAAATGCGATAAAAATCGCCGCAATGCATGAATATCACTGAAAAGTCAGCGATATTCATGCATTACCAAACTAATGCTCTTAGCCATGTTATCCACCTCCCATTGGCTAACATGGCTAAGAACTGCTCAAGGCAGGTGTTAGCTTTTGGAGATATTCGCTCTTAGCGCGAATATCTCCAAAAGTTGGTAATAGGAGATAACGATGTTAGCGACTGTTTTCAGTTGCTAACATCTTGGCACGCCCACTTTGCATGTCATTAGTGATAAATATCACTGACATGCAAAGTGGGGCCCAAGATGGTCGCTATCTCCTACTAGCTGTCGCTAACTGGTGATAGCGACAGCTAGGTAATAGGGAGATAATTTTATCTCCGCTTTCTTGGCTTTTAAAGCCAAAAAAGCGGAGATAAACCCCCTTGATAATATGCCCCCTTGTGCTTCACACCATGTGGATGCACATAGGGGGGCAGGGAAACCTTGTGCCTCACGCCATGTGGATGCATACAGGGGGCACAACATGTGCCCCCTTGTGTGCATGCACACCAGTACCTGCACGACATGGACTGGAGCAGTCCATGCCATGCAGGTACTGCGTTTGAATTTCCCATTAAATAAAGCCCTAAAACTTTCACCAATTTTCCTTATGTTGTGATTTTATTTTACAGTATATTTGTTTGGATATTTAACATTTTTATTTTATTGTTTATCTGTTTCTTTGAGTCATGAGTTGTTAAATTTAAATTTAGTGACTTATCGAAAATTGCACAATTTCTATTCGCACTCAATTTTTGCATTATAAATGTGTATATAAATATTTTGTGGTTTTAAATTATTTTAATAATTATTAGTATTTTGTAATATTGCTTACAAAATAATTTCATGTATTTATATGTATATTTGCTAGGCTGCCGGTGATAGTTTCTCGTATGTGTGAGCAATAAGAGACAATGCCTGGGTTGTATAATTGCCTTCTCACCCTCTGAAGTAGGCACACAGTATCTTATACTGGAGATCTTAAACTCTACGAATCTGTTTTGCTATTCAGAAATGGGCTTGACAGATGGGAATTTTCTTCATATTGTGTAACAGATTATACAAGAAAAAGCATGTGAGTAAGGGATAATACACATAGCAAAGATCAAGGCAGAGTTTTCTTTACTTCAATGAGGATAATACAATTCATGGATACATGACTTGTTAACTGATGAAGAAAAACGACACACTCCTATCTGTTTATCTTAAAAATGGACAGTGTGACTTGTGGTAAATGTAAGTTTTTAAAAAAATTGTAATGCACAAACAAAGGCTATAGGGTCAGCAAACAAAATGTATAATAAATTATAATATTGACAAGTCGGACCATTTACACATGAGGTTACGCCGTGGCATCAACATTCACAGAAAGTATCGGAAGGATGACATTCCAGCAAAAAGTGCAACACAAACAAGTTATACACAAAATATAAAACGATTAGAAGTGGAGTCATAGGTTATCATGGGGGGCACAGAGATGGATAGGAGAAAGAGGCAGTCTGATTCTTTGTGGCCAATCACGACTTAAACTGAAGATGTTAAACTAGTTCCTTTGCACTGGGAGTGAATAACCAAGCTCAACTATTATTTAAGTGTGTTCACAATGCATGATGTTAACATTGTGTGCAAAATATCATCTGTTACAAATATCATCAAAAAATATTGTGATGAAAAGAAAATCATAGGACAGATTATTGCAGGTAAGAATATCACAGTTTTAAGTGTTAACTATTGTTTTTTTTTAAACATAGTGGTATATATTATTGCGTTTTCATGATCATGTAATGTTTTATGATTCAGTGTGTTATACATTATCAATATGTTAATACTTTAATTTTTTTTAGAAGTTGACTTGTTCTTGCAATGTGCTGTTTTTGAGTTTATGGGTAGGTTTGTAGGGGAGTATGGTGAAAAGTGTTTTAATATATATTTTAGTTTTACGTATTTATGTAAATTATTCAATTAATATTTGTAGAATAGTGGTAATTATTTTTCAAATGTAATTGGATACCATTATTAAATATGTAAATTATGTCATTGTTTAAATTAATTGATTTACTTTATTTTAATGTGTAATGTTTTTGTTTTTGTAAATAATTTGTGTTTGTAATATTTTTCATTTATTGTGTTTTATTTAAATATGTAGTATTATTTTATACTTGTGTGGACTGCATGGACTGTGGTGGAGTAAGGTAGGAAGTGTTTTACTATAATTATTAGTGTTTTTAATCGGTAAATATTAAAATTAGTTCATATTTTTTTTTATTTGGTTTCAGTAAATTCTAAAACTTTTTAGTTGGTTATAGAAATGTGTAAATATTTGTATGTCCTTATTTGTATGTATTTTAATTGATATCTTTACGATGTTATTTTCACTGTCTACAATTTTCTATAATATATTATAATAAATATATATATATATATATATATATATATATATATATATATATATATATATATATATATATATATATATATATATATATATATATATATATATATATATATATATATTTAAAACACTTTTCCCACCTTTGCTTATGTTGGTGTGGGAAAAGTAAATATGATCTCCTCGAAGTCCTACTGCTGCCTAGGTTGGAGTGGGAATAGAACATCTGTTTCCTCCAAAGACCAACCTTCCCCTGCTGTTGCTTAGGTTGAAGTGGGAATAATACATCTGACTCCTCCAAAGTCCAATACTTTCACCGATGTTGCTTGGGTTGTGATTTTATTTTGCAGTATATTTGTTTGGGCATTTTATATTTTTATTTCATTGTTTAACTTTTTGTTAGGAATGTGATTTTTTGTAATGTGTTTTTTTATTTGATTTTAATGATTTTTTAACAGAAATTGTATAATTTACATTTGTGCTCAATTTACGTACTATAAATGTGAATATACATAGTTTGTGGCTTAAATTACTTTAAATATTATTAGTATTTGTGATATTCAAAAAATAATTTCATGTATTTATATATTCATTATTATATATCAATTTGGTTACTTATAATTCTTTTAAGTATTATATGTTTTTTAAATCTGTAAATTCATTTTTATATTTGTCAAGTATGCAAATGTGCTCACATCCACACATGGTGTGGGTGCCTGTTGAGGGATGTGGGACCCATATATTTTAGAACCTGTGTTTTAGAGCCATGTTATATTGATGTATGAATAGCCAACTGATAAAGAACATTTACCAGATGAAATGTGGAATTATGGGAATGAACCAATGAATGTTTTCTGCATAGTATTAATAGGATGTCTATGAATTTGACTTATATACATTAATGGTAGTTGGGTACGTATTGCGGCTTGATAAAGACTACAGCAGAAATGCATCACCAGTTGTTCAATTAAAGGATTTAAAATCACCTCACTTTGTTTTTCATTCTAGATGGCTCTTTATATATGTCACTGAAAAAAAACAACGGTTAATGTAACATTATAGTAAGTTGAAATGTAACATCATAACGTTCTAAACTATAAAAAGCTCAGAAATCCAACAGTTATAGTTACCTCAAGCAACTATAACTCCTAGAGCAACTGTAAATAGTGCCCCACCCCACACTTGAATTTGTAAATATTCCTGGGTGCCATGCCCCAGAAGGGTGACGCATGGGATTTTTATGGCCATGTCTGAGTTGCTTGGCGACTTCCCAAGCCTAATAAGGATCCAGATTTAAATGTAGTGAGGGGATGTGTGGCCTCCCTTCCAGAGTCTACTTAGGCCCCAGAGACCCCATCCTCTCTAGCTGACATGCATATAAAAGGGGAGGGCCTTAACAAGGACCTAGGATCCCCAGTCCCTTAACTAAAAACAGAAGGTGGTGGGGTTTGCATCCCCCTACCCTGAGCCTTTAATGGATCCAGGTACCCCATCCACTGGGGCTGACTCACTGTCTCCCAAGAAGCCCACCCCGGGACACAGTAGTTACTCTGCCTGCATCGACACAGGCAGGCAAACTTGTTCGCACTGGTCTGGCTTGAGCCTTTTTAAAATCTAATTTAGATTATACTACTTACGACATTATCCCCCGCCCCCCATATATATATGTTAAAAAATCATTTTTTTTTTCATTTTGCATGCAGTCCTGCTGGAGTCCCTCAGGACTACGGGGAAAAAAACAACGATTTTGTTTTTATTTGGGGCGCAGGGCCTGGGGGGTCAGGGTTTACCAAGGTATCCATACCCTTCTCCGTTATACTTTTTGTAACTTCAGGTCAAGGGACTAAGTCCCAGAGTCCTGATATGGCTGAATGCAATGTTTTACTCATGGTGCTGACATTCAATTGGAGCACTTATTCTTCAGGAGTCAAACACCCACAGGAGTGAATTGGCTCTAAGGGAAAAAAAGATACCTGGGCCAATCAAAATGCCCCATATTTAAAATCTGGTTATGTCCCTAAAAACTAACCGTCCAGATATAAAAACATTTTTAAACCTTAATATCCCAAAAACTACTGAACGGATTTACACCAAGCTCGCTGCCAAATTTGGTATAATTCCATTCAGCATTTTTTGCGGTAGTGCTGCATAAAAAAGTCTATGAAAAATGCACAGGATTTTGCATTTTGGGGCACACGTTGTTTCTTGGCGCCACTTGGCAGATCACCCCAAAAATTTCCATGTACAAACAGAGTACTTTTTTGGAAAGTTTCAGGAAGATTCATCAGATGGTGCCAAAGTTATTAGCACCTCTTATGGAAACGCTTACTCAATTATAACTGGGTCATATGTAATAGTTTTGGACATACTAGCGCTCACACGTGTGCTTTTGGCAAATTTATATGCATTGAATGTAGATGCCCCTGACTTTTATCATGAGGTTTTGGCACTTCTGGGTTGGATCCAGGTGAATTTGGTGATAAAGGGTGGGGTTTCACCAGGGCATACAGTCCTTTAGTGGACTCCTCTGGCTCAAACAGGAGGTCAAGCTGTGGGCCAGGTGCTTTCTCCATGATATAATTGATACTTACGCCCTAGCAGGACCCTGGCAGAGTGCTATGGCTTTGGAGTACGCATTCTATTCCATGCCTCATGGGATGTGGACTCGGATCGACCACTGTTTTCTCTCTGTGAATGGAGCCCCGTGGCTGATGGATGTAACCCACCTCACACAAATGTTGTCAGATCACTCCACGGCTGGGTGATGCTGCGACTACTGAGTGGGGTAGACCTGGTATGTCGGTAGCAATTCCCCAGTACAGCTCTCCATGATGAAGTATTCCACCCAGAACTTCATGACTCTCTTTCTGAGTACTTCACCCTTACCTTAACGCTGGCTCAGTTGACACACAGGCAACCCTATGGGAGGCCTTCTATGCCTATATCACTGTGGTCTGCATTTAAAAATATACTGGAATACTATGCGATCTCTGCTTCCAAATGGCCAACATAGAGACCGTAGTGCTTAAACTTGATTGAGAAAATTCACAGCTATGTCGCAAGAATAAGTTGCATCACCGCGCCATCCTGATGGATGAGTTTCTGGAACTGGCAGACAATGAGGTGGCCTATGTGGGGAATACACCCAGGCAATACAGGGAGGGAGAACGCCCAGGCCGTACTCTGTCCGGGCTTCTACACCTTAACAATCACAGTGGATACACCACCAAAATGATGACAGAGAGTGGTGAGCAAGTGAGCAATGGCGGTACTATAATAGCTGAGCTTTTACAATACTATGAGAAGTTATACTCCACCCAGACAGTGGATAACCCCTCTGCAATTGCAGATTCCCTCACTGAGATCGCAATATCCTGTATAACAGATGGGCAGCAACAGGTTCTAAGTGAGCTCATCACGCTGAAAGAAATAGTGCAGGTGATGGATGCCCTAAAAGAATTCAAAACTCCAGGGGCCTCATTTATGAGTCCTTGCGTCAGTTTTGCGCTGCTGGGGCCTCATTTATGAGTCCTTGCGTCAGTTTTGCGCTGCTGATGCGTCCCTTTTTGTGACACATCGGCGGCGTAAAACATGCGCCTTGTTGCGCCATATTAGAAAAGTGACGCATCTAGGTAGATGCGTCACTTTTTAAACCCCTGCGCCACATTATACCTGCGTCAGGTATAATGTATGCAAAGGGGGCGTTCCCCCGCAAAAAGCCTCGTAATAGTGACGCAGTGAAATCTATGAGATTTGACTGCGTCACTTTTAGGATGCTGTTGCGTCAAAATCTTGCGCCTGCCTCATAGCAGGCGTAAGACTGACGCAAGCCCTTTCACATGGGGCTTTCCCCATGTGAAAGGATGCATTGCTGGAGTTGCGTCACTTTTGTGACACACTCCAGCAATGCGCCACTTTTGCGCTTGCAGATGCGTCAGAAATACTGACGCATTGTAACTCCTTGCGACATGATGCGTCATACATTAAATATGACGCATCATTGGTGTCGCAAGGAGTGCGCAGTGAAAAGTAACGCATCGCTGTTTTCACGCAGCGATGCGTCACTTTTCATAAATAAGGCCCCCGATGCGTCACTTTTTGTGACGCATCGGCGGCGTAAAACTTGCGCCTTGTTGCGCCATATTTAAAAAGTGACGCATCTAGATAGATGCGTCACTTTTTAAACCCCTGCGCCACATTATACCTGCGTCAGGTATAATGTATGCAAAGGGGGCGTTCCCCCGCAAAAAGCCTCGTAATAGTGACGCAGTGAAATCTATGAGATTTGACTGCGTCACTTTTAGGATACTGTTGCGTCAAAATCTTGCGCCTGCCTCATAGCAGGCGTAAGACTGACGCAAGCCCTTTCACATGGGGCTTTCCCCATGTGAAAGGATGCATTGCTGGAGTTGCGTCACTTTTGTGACACACTCCAGCAATGCGTCACTTTTGCGCTTGCAGATGCATCAGAAATACTGACGCATCTGTAACTCCTTGCGACATGATGCGTCATACATTAAATATGACGCATCATTGGTGTCGCAAGGAGTGCGCAGTGAAAAGTGACGCATCGCTGTTTTCACGCAGCGATGCGTCACTTTTCATAAATAAGGCCCCCGGACTGGATGGACTGATGGGTGAAGTTTATAAGGCGTATAAAAACATGTTCACTCTGCATCTCCTGGAGGTATATGCCAAAGTCCTGGAGGCTGGAATGCTTCCACCTATACTTCAGGAAGCAGCAATCACCCTACTCTTGAAACCTGGCAAGGCACCCCACCTCTGTACCTCATACTACCCCCTTTCACTAGTTAATCTTGATAATAAAATCATAGCTAAAAGTATCGCTATGTGACTAGCTCTCTTGATGGGGCGAATTATATCACCAATGCAAACCAGTTTTATTCCCCACAGGTCCACCTCCCTCAATTTCCGAATGATATTTATGCTACTGAACCGAACCTCCCCAGACTCACCTGCGGTGTTCACCCTCTTAGATGCTGAAAAGGCATTTGACCCACTTGAATGGTCCTTCTTAAGAGCTATGCTGGATACTCTGGGATTGCCATGCAGTTATACTGCTCTTATTACTTTATTATACTCGAACCAAGTGGCCGGACTGTGGGTCAGTGGCTCCTTTACTGATCCATTCCTGGTGATTAGGGGACCTACCAGGGATGCACGCTATTGCTGCTACTTCTGATCATCGCCATGGACCTCCTGGTTAGACAGCTCCAGGAGAAACGTACAATTTGGTGACACAATTAGAAATATATGTGGGCAAAGCGACAATCACATTATACAGGTCAATGTGCAATGATTACAAATCTTAGACATCACAATTATACATTTTGATATAGACTTTTTAAATTTTTTTATTTCATTTATCAAACATTATATCATAGTGAATAATTTCTATTATTAAAAACCATCAATACATTCTTAGACATTTTGCAGCATTGTTGTCCATGAAAAACATTTCATTTTACATTTATAAGTTGTCTTTTAACCTTGTACAGTACATGTGTATGTGTACATTACACAGTATGAACAAACGGCGAGATCCAGAAAAATCACAATAAATGAGAAGTCTGGCAGTAGGTTCAACACACTGTGCTTGTTTTGGCTCGGGAGCCTTTATAAGAGTACCGTCACAACATTCACTAACACTACGTCGTAGATGACCATGATGAATAAAGTCACTCATGTAGTAAAGGTCTGATGGAAAAGCTTCCTGTCTGCAAAGGAGCTTGATGTTATATTATGGGGTCTTCATAAGAAGAATGTTTTCAAAAGCTGTACAATGGGACGGAGATTGATATGGAGGCTGCATGCAATTAATTCCAATAGAGGTTTGTTCAATGGGTATAAGGTTCAATGATCACCAGTCACCTAATTGTTTAAAAGTGACTCTCTGATTGTTAGATGCAACCAAGTTTGTCCACATGGCCCAGGGTGTGGGGCTAGATGCGATAATCACTGGTCACATAATAATTCAAAAGTGACACAGAACTGGATCAATGTAGATCATTTCATCCATGTTACCCAGTGTATGGAGCTTTGTATGGCGTCTAGATAGAAGTCCATATGAGCTTACAATTTGGCCCTGGTCCTCTGCTGTTGTCTATGTGTGTGGACCATATCCTGCTCTATGTTTACCACACTGAGGACAATCTCACCTCTTTTATGGGAGGTAATCCAGTTTGGTGTCCTCTCTGGGCTCACCATCAACTGGACCGTGTCAGAACTTTTTCTGCTCATTGACTCCATGATGAAAAATGATGCTAGAGTACCCCCTCTCTTGATGTGAGGAATCTACCAATCATTTGGGCATTATACCTCATAGGCAGAAAGGGATGGTCATCTGACTTAACTAGTGGCCGGCTATCAATGAATGAACCCTGAAGATTGAGTAGTGGATTAAATGATCCCTGTATTAGGCCAGCCAATTACATCTATTGAAATGAAAGTTCACCCCAATTTCTTGTGCCTATTCATAAATATACTTACTAACAGTTTTTGCCACTCTGAGAAGTCTTCTGCTTCGACTCACATGGGCTGGACAGAGACCCTGGATTTCGACTATGTAATCCATACATATTTCATCTTTTGTTCCATACGCCTACACTGCAGTCAGAAGAGTTCTCAATTTGAATTCAGTCTTGATTTATTAATTGCAGAGAGAATTGTACTCTATGTCCTTGGATTTAGTCAAGAGGAAGTGACAAAAAGCATTCCTCAATATCTGTGCTGCCTACTGCCTTCGATATACACTGTGGACAGCAGGGCTCACAATTCAGATCGAGTCGCGATTGCAGATGACGCAATCCAGTAGGCAACAGACATTGCTACCAGTGTGGCCCCTCCAGGACCGCATCATCGCTGGCTGTGTACATTCTGAATGCTTCTGATGCCCCAACCTCAGCGCACCACAACTTATGAACCCTTTATGATAGAATCTTTTGTGTATGATCTCAGAACTGCTTTTCCTACCTCAGTGCACCACAAGTCATGGACCCTTTACGATAGAATCTTTTTGTGCATTATTTCACATCTGGTGCCTATAGTACAGTACAAGTCATAGAGACTTTATGATTGAATCTCTGTGTGTGATCCGCTAATTACTGTTGTACTTGTTGCCAGCACTAACCATTCCGTCACTGGACATTTGACCCTGGTATAAAAAGGGACGAGTGCACATGCCCATACCCAGTTCCACTATCTATCTAACTGTGTCTGTGTGTTCCTTATGTATGCATGATGCTGCCCCTGGGCCCTACCACATTACATTGTGCTGTGGACAGTGCACACAACCATGTTAACTCTTGCAGTGGGGAAGACTTCGGCTATGTAACTTTGTCTGGGTCATTGTATAAGTACATAGGTAGAGACTGGATCATTAGAGTACTGCAAGGAGACTGTATAGTGATCTTATAAGTGCTTGGGGATTGGCGGAGTGATTGGATAAGTACATATGTTGGCGAAGCCTAAAACCCCGAGCATGAGCTTGGCTCTAATTGACTGTCCTCCAAGTGCCAACAACTGAAATTTGGGCTTTGCATGGCCCTGTATTGCTACAGCTGCAACACTCCACTGAATGTGCAATAAACATTCATAGCCACACATATATGTCATGTCCATAATCTTTCATGTGTGGAGTTATGGATGAATGCAGGGTCAGTGAATCCCCCTACCTTCCATTGACCATGGTGTGGGACTTGGGTCAGAGGGTGACGCATTGGTGCTTGCGGCCCGGGTGGTGGAACACTACGACAGACACCCGCATCAGTTGATTCCTCATACAGCCCAGAATAGATCCAGCCCAGAGCTCCGGAGTCCAAAGGTTCAAACAAGCTTTATTCGGTATATAGTATATAACCATAAAAACATTCTACATATATTAAAAACATTTCATCATACATTTAGAAAGAAGAGGAGTACAAATAGTATTGGAAATTGCCACAGGGGCATAATTCATCATGATTATAGACAACAGTATCCTTAAAAATATAACAATGTGATTTGAATAGAGCTTCACAGGTTTCAAGAAGATGCATACGGATTTAATTTTAAATTCAAACAATAACAGCAAATTATTTATAAAAACCTTAAATCAAGATATGTGATCATAAAATTCATAGGTTAAATTCAACCTAATCAGACTCATAATTTAGCAGTTCCAGACGTGTGCGATCCGTTTAAGTGCCATCTGAGTAAAAAGGATCACTGCATTACATATCAATGAGTTATGTAAATTACAGACATGATAAAAAGCAGACTTATAAAATATAATTTGTTTGTAATAAAAAGGGATCATGAAATCGAGTTTCTGACATCCCTGTAAAAATTACAAATACTTATAACATGCAGAGTACTCTGAGGGCTTTTACCGTCACACTGGCACTTAGGTAGGTTTTGACTCCACTTGCCCTTCTCTGGGAATGCTACTTGGAAGTGGAGTGTACCCAGCCTTAATCTTGTCAAGTAAAATCTGTGCTGTACATTTCTAGTAAAGATAAGGTTCGACTGTGTTCCAGAGGAAAGCGGTCCTTCACAATAGGATTTAACCCCTATTTTTTTTCTAAGTTCAGCTGCCCTCTTGGTTTCCCTGTATTTAAGGAATCTCCTCTTGAGCTCCATTTTACTATAGGACTGAATGCTCACAGGTTCTTTAAAGTTAAATTCCATATTGCACTCGGCCATAAGACAACAAACATAATGCAGGGAAGGTATAGTCCTATGGTGATCTAATTTGAGGAAATCTAAGATTATTTCTTTAGTAAAATGAGCTTCTTCTTTGGTGCAAATTCAATGCCACGGTACAAGGGCCGCTACGTTAATGAGGTCACTAATATACGGTGTATCTAGCTCCCTCTGGACTATATAGGTCACTGTTGAAGTTGGGACAAATAAAACCTGTTTCAAGAATTCATTCTCGAAATTTTGTAATGGGGAGATGTCTGCCATACCCCAAAGTGCTCCACCATAGCACACCCCTGTGATGCACTTACTCCCATATATCTTTAATATTTCACGTGTGGGTGTGTTCCCTACTTCTCTAAGAATCTAAGAATAGCCTCGCTAGATCTCACAACCTTTAATTTGAAGAATTTACATGTGCAGCCCATGGTCCTTTGCCATTAAAAAAGTAACCCCAGGTAACAAAATGTGGATGTTCTTTAAATGCTGGTTCCCCCAACATAATGATTTTTATTTTTGGATTTCATGTTCCCACATGTCATAACCAACGTTTTACTCAAATTTATTTTTAGATTTTTTTTCAGTCATGAAGGTTGTAAAGTTATCAATCAAAAGTTGGAGGCCGTTTGCAGTCCTAGATATTAGGACTGCATCATCTGCATATAATAAAACAAGGGTTACACGTTTGCCAATAACAGGGGCATCAGCTTGCAAGCTCCGTAATAAAATGTCAATTCAATTGATGTAAAGGGAAAATAAAAGAGGTGCGAGGACGCAGCCTTGTCTGATTCCTCTAGTGACTCTAAAGTGCGTGGTGCATCCCCTTCTCTGGACATAGCGTATTTTTGAGGTTAAATGGGCATATATCTGTGATAGAAAATGATTTATGTCACCAGGTGCGCCCATCTCTGCTAGAGTTTGCCATAACTTGGCATGATTTACCAGGTCAAACACACTGGAGAGGTCAACAAAACAAAGGTGAAGCGATCCTTCTTTGGTCTGTGTGTATTTCCCAAAAAGGAGCTCTAGATTTACGCATTGCTCCACCGTTCCAATCCCCCTTCCAAAACCGTACTGGGCATCTGTCAAGATATTTTTTTCTTTTAACCAGCTTTCCAGTCTTGCTAACAAGACTTTACCCATAGGTTTAGAGGTGGAATCCAGAAGGCAGATTGGTCGGTAGCATTTTGCGCTACTTCTATCGCCTTTTTTAAAAATGGGGACAGTCACACTTTCAGCCCAGGTTAATGGTAACACCCCGTTAGCAATAGCATTAAACAAGTTGACTAAAATGGGGGACCAAAGTTCTACATCATGTTTAAAAACATCGATAGGGACACCATCAGGCCCTGCTGCATTCCCACTTGAAATACTTTTTAAAGGAATTTGTATCTCTTCTTTGGTGATTCGATCTAACTTGGGAATATTTGTTAGAATAAAATGTCAGGTTTCCTCGATTTCCATCAACTCTTGTTAGAGATTAAACATTTTTGCAAAATGGAGTAACCATTCAGCTGGCGTTACTAATATTGACCCTAGCCGAAGAAGCGTTTTTAAACAGGGGCTGGTTAATAGTTTTCCAAACAGAGTTCTTTGTCTCTGCTGCTTGGACCAAGTTATCCCAAGCATTCTCCCTATTTTCAGTTTTTCTCAGCTTTAAGGCTAGTTTATAGCTCTTCCGAAGGCAAACACATTTTTCTCCACTCCTTGGATTCTTTTTTATTTCTTCCTTCAAATCCCTATTTAGTCTGGAACAATGTTGATTAAACCAACGTGGGCAGTCATTACTATTTTCAATATTTTTAGTTCTTAGGGCCAGATGTAGGTAAATAACATTTACCGATTCTAAAATACTGAATTTTACCGATTCGGTATTTTAGAATCGGTAAATGATATGTAGCTAATGATTCGGTGCATTTTACCGAATCAGTAAAATTCGGTACATATCGATTAGGTATTTACCAAATCAGTATTCCCCATTCATTCCTATGGGCCTGAAGGCCCGTAGGAATGAATGAGAATTACCGATTCGGTAAATACTGAATAGATAAAAGGGGGTAGACTTACAAGGGTGGCAGGTTGTCACATTGACACCCTGTTGCGCCCCTGTATAGTGCATTGGTGCACATGTGGCACACATACATGCCCTAAAGGCATGTATGTCTGCCAGATGGCACAGTTGAGAAAAGCACAAAATTGCTTTTTTTAGGGTTTTCGATATTTACCACCAACTTGTAGTTGTTGGTAAATAACGAATCCTTACAAGTGAAAAGCACTCACTTGAGTCCTTCCTATATTAAGGATTCTGTAATTTACCGAATCGGTATTTAAGAATTCGGTAATTTACCGATTCCTTAAATTACGATTCCTTAAATTACCGAATCCTTAAATCAGTCCCTTACATCTGAAAAGCCTAATACCGGTCGGTAATGGACGAAATTCAGTCATTTCGGCTGTTACCGACCGGTATTAGGCTTCCTACATCTGGCCCCCAATTCCTTAGAAAGTGCATCAGAGATATTTTGGAAAGCCGAGACTATTTCCACATTACTGGATTGGTTGTCTGAGCATTTTATTATATGATGGTTTTTTTCCTGCATTATGGTCTCCACGAAGGCTGTAGGGTCTACCCCTGCCCATTTTATTGAGATCCCATTTTCATCTTGAGTTTTGATGTCAGTGACAAGTAGGGTTAACTTCTTTCTATATAATAATTTATAATTTAGTGTTAGCAGAACCGGGTGGTGATCACTTAATAGACTAGGTACTATGAAACATTTTTCCACCATACACCTACAATTTGTAGATATTAAAAAGTGGTCAATACATGAAGATGATCTGGCCTCCTCATTAGTATGTTTAATATGTGCTCCCTCATAAGGTCCTGGCTCCATGATTTCTAAGTTAAATTTAAACATAACATGATTAATTGCTTCACCATATAAATTATGAGGGAAGTGAGAGATTTGATTGCCAAGTACATCTTCAAAGCCACATTTGTCCTTTATTGTATATCCACATAATTCTGTGTTAAAATCCCCTGCCCAAATCATGATGCTTCCTACCCTCAATCCGTTAAAAAAACTATCCAACTCTCCCTTCAATTGTGCAAATATCTCCTGTCTCGTATTATCGAATATATTGTTGTAAAAATTAATAAGTACAATATTCTGCTTTCCTTTGACGGTAAAGGCTAGAAGCTGAAAATACTGTGAATTTGTACACATCTTCTTTAAAACCAGAGGTGCTAATATAGAAGTTAATACTACCAAGCCTCCGCTCGCTCTCCCCTCTGTGGACGGTATTGCATTAGAAAAGAAGGTTCTGTTGCCCATGTTTACTGTAAAAGGATCAGGGAACAGTGCTCTATGCTCTTTAGCCATGCTGGATTTTAAAATTTGTTTTTGACCCTGGCAATATTCCAAGTCATCATTTGTAGTGACCTGACCAGTGAGCAGTCCGTTGGTGCTACCCCAAACATACTGTTTTGGTAGGCAGGATCACTACAGGTATCTAATTGCAACTCTTCCATGGGATTTACTTATATTCCTTTTAAGGGAATGCAAGGATTAACTTCCTTCCTCCTCTCAGCTATCTGACATACTACTACATCCCAGGATTTGTCTACTTGATGTAAGTTGCATAAGCTATCAGTCCAATATGGTTGTTTTTAAGCACAGTCAATCAACCTCACTGCAGCTATCAAGAGGGGCGAACCTATTTGGCATGAGCGGTAACCTGAAAATCACAGGGGTACGGCAATTTCTCCCTGTTTGAGCATATGGCTCAAAGCTTGATCTATAAATAAATCACAGGGGTAAAGCAATTATGCCCTCATTACAATCATTTATTGCCAAGAATGTTTTGCTGAAGTCTCTTCCAGTACGTGACCTACCACGTTTGTATTGCAAAAGTTTACTACAATACAATCCCTGTCACATTGCTTATCCTATTTGCCCACCCTGCCCACTCTTCTTAGCATAATTATTTACTGAAACAAGAGCCAGGGACTATATTGAGTGTTACTGGAAAAAAAGTGTACAACCTGGTTCCTTAATGAGTCATATGTTTAGTTAACATTTTCACAGAGTATTGGGACATTTTTCAGGGCGATAACATAAGGGGTAGCTTGGGGGGGCAAACTAAGGGATCCCTCCCAGTCTGTCTTCGATTGGCGGTGATTATCAAACAGTTGTGTATATATTTTACCATTCCTTGTGTTACCATTTATTAGTTTACCATTTACACAATTGGTAGATGGTTTTGATCTGAGCAAACCTGATGAATCCTTACTATGCAATGCAGGGGGTTGTTGCCTCTTAGTCTCTGGCACAGCGCTACTGGGGCCTCAATCATTTTGCTGTAGTTCCTTGTCCTTATCCTTCCTCTCTGGTATAGGTCCCTGACTTGAAATATTAACATTTGGTGACTGCAGAGCTGAGACCAGTTCCATTAGTGTGGAAATGTCTTTTTGCACAATTTTTATCTCAGACAAAATTTGCCTCTCAATAGTGTCTATCTTCTTGGGTAATTTTTTAAAAAGAGTCTTGATGGCTTGAGTATTTGGTGCTGCGTCATCATGACCTAATTGGGATGTTCTCTCATCCAGTTTTGCTGTCTTGCACCTTTTGGGTTTCATAGAACCAATCTTTGGCGGTGCTAAGGCCATCTGCTGCTTAGACCTTTTCGCAGGTGGTGAGATCAATTCTGGTGAGTTAGGTGCTACAGAAATTTAGGGATAGATTGTCAAAACACAAGGGCCAGGCTTAATTGCAGGAACTGAATTAGATAGGTTAGAGACATTGGAACCCATGTTCTTCATGCTGGGATCCATCCTGCCACTTATATCACTTATATCACCAAGTTTTGGTACTTCAGACTCGCAGCCAAAGCTACCTTCGCCATCTTCCACAACCATAGATTTAGTCTCTTTGTGGACAGAGATCAGTGCCGTTTTAGTAGCGGCTAGTTGCTCCCAAACCTGGATAATTTCATTATTGATGACCCCCATGGCATTTATCAAATAGTTTGTGATTGGTGCTGTTTTAGCCACTTGCTTCCCCTTAGTAGCTACTGCCAGTTTCCTTTTTCCAATTTCTCCTGCTAAACCGTTATGCTGAGGCACTAGAAAAATAGTTTCAGGAAGTCTTACCATTACATAATGGCTTCAAATCACAGCACCAAGAGGGGTGGCCCAGCCCAGTCTCGTCCGGCCCTGACAGACTTCGCCCGCGCTCGTCCCACATTACGGGAGGCCTGCAGTGTTTTTAAGTGCCTCCTGGCACTTTGCAGCTTCCGTGGGTGGTGTGGGCGGCGTTCACCGCCGCTAAGGATGCTGGGGCTTGTAGTCCCAGCCGGCGACCTCCGCTCGCAGCCGGAACCGGGACTATGGGCTGCCCTAGATGACTCTCCTGGCGGTGGCTGCCAAGGATGCGGTGATCTGCGCAGGCAATAGCAGGTAATAGCATCAAATGAAAAAGACTCCAGAGTCATTGTTCACTGCCTCTTGCAGGACTGGCATATGCTAGGCTAGCCCATCTGCTTACGCTTACAGGGAGGAACAACAACGCTACATGTCCCAGGTCTTCCCTGTAGTGATTTGCTGATCACAGGTCTAGTTGTCAGCATGCTACTGCCACTCCCTCACCGCTGGTTTACACCCAAACCACACCCATGCAGCACAAGCATCACGAAGCATGTGACCCTGCCAATAAAAAGGTCCGGGCACACATGCTGTAGGCCATTTCCATTTCTCCCATGACTTCAAGCACACAGAGTGGGTGGCAGCTGAGGCACTTTGCCCGACACGGGCCTTCCGCCACGTGGCGATGACATGAGTTCACCTGAGTTAGTGCCACCAGACCTGAGGGGATGTGCAGCCTGCGATGATGCATGGCCTTGATACACCATCCTGGCAATCAAGACCCGATTTGAATTGTGAGCTTGGCTCGACTGCGTGCATGCCAAAGGCAGCTGGCTGTACAGCCATGACTCCGGCGCAGTACAGCAGGATGCACTGGGGGCCTGTGCCGTGGAATCCAGCAATGGCTGAGGAGGTTGCTTCGGCACATGGTAGGCCCTCTTGGACACATGCCGGTGGCAGAAGGTGAGCAGAGAAGCTTGTTTACCCAGCGTTGGGCAGTGACCTCTGGGCGGTGGGAGTGGATGGTGTGCAGCAGCCTCGGTGCGCAGGAGCGGGTAGACACCTCTGGGCGTTGGGAGTGGATGGGGTGCAGCAGCCTGGGTATGCAGGGGCAAGAAACACCTCTGGGCTGCGGGAGTGGATAGGGTGCAGCAGTCTGGGTGCGCAGGGGCGGGACAGCGATGAAGGTGTGTGCAGTTTATGTACTTTGCCATTACTGATTCTATACTATGTTTTAGATGAGTGAGCTTGAGGACTGCAGTATCTCCTGGCTCATGGTTGGAGACATGCTCATCAGTGGCGGAAAGGTGAGCTGTGAGGGTTTTGTCCACAGTGTTGGAACTCACTCTCCCTCTCCATCTCTTCCTTTCTCACTCCTACACTCTTTCTCCCTCTCTCTCTCACTCTTTCTTTCTCTTCTCTCTCACACTGTTTCTCTGTTTCTCTCTCTTCCTCTTTCTTTCTTTCTTTCTTTCTTTCTTTCTTTCTTTCTTTCTTTCTTTCTTTCTTTCTTTCTTTCTTTCTTTCTTTCTTTCTTTCATTCTTTCTTTCTCTCTTCCTCTCTCTCACACTGTTTCTCTCTCTCTCTCTCCTTCGATGGGGGGATGACGCACAATCTTATCTTGCTTTTTTGTCTTGCAAGCTGCGATTCACAGATTGTTGTGGGAAGACACGCCATGGCTGTACCTACTTTTATTTTGTTGTTTTGTTTAAATAAAATGTTTTATATGTAACTTCATAGATGACTGTGATTCTCATTTGTCCAACTTCACATGCATCTTGATTGTTATAATTTTGGGACATCAGCCGATTTGCTACGTTCCAGATTTTGGAAGGTAGCTGTCATATTTGTTTGTCGGGGTCAGTGGGGATGGAGGACAAGGAGGTGGTGGCGGGCACTTCTGGGTGTCCGAGCTGCATGATCGTTGGTTCCATTGCATCTGTTGTCGTTCAGGTTGGACTGTGGGAATGGCTTCCCTTCATGTTGCAGGTTGTAGTCCAACTTTACACCAGGTCAGAGCAGGTGTAAACTTCCTGGTACTAACGCACCTTATCGCCTGTTTTGTATTCTCTTTGCCGATCTTGCTGGTGGTTGAGAAAGTTGCGAAGTGGTGTGTTTGCTGCTTTTTGCTCAGGAACGCCTACTGTGCATCTCATTAGCAATATTTGCTGGGGTCATCTGTGACGTGACGATGTTTTTTGAGGCTGCTATCACTGGTAAACTGGTGATATGGGCTGTTTGCACCAGCTTGTCAATGATGCGTTAAATTTATAACCATTTTGGCTGCTAACTCGGTGATGCGTCCTTGGGAATATGCCCCTCTGTGTTTTAAAGACTTGAGAAGTACTTGAGTGCCACGCTGAGAGCTGCGGACCCAGTGCGTTCACATTAGGGGGATGCGGAGAGAGCTGAGCCCCCTCTGGCTTAACATTAGGGGGGTGCTCTAGGGTTGCGACTCCAAACTTTTT
Organism: Lissotriton vulgaris; assembly: GCF_964263255.1. NCBI lineage: Eukaryota > Metazoa > Chordata > Amphibia > Caudata > Salamandridae > Lissotriton > Lissotriton vulgaris. The sequence goes on from NC_141685.1 coordinate 1,850,342,975, forward strand.
TAGAAACAAATAAATAAAAGCCGTTCACTTTTATTAATTCATGTTCACCTCATGCCTACATCTACATTTTTTTTTTCAAAGGGGAAGGGGGTTGCATAGCCCCCCTCCCAAGCCACTTCTGGTCCTGGGGACCCCATCCCCCGGGACCTGGCCTCTCTGATGGGGACAGTGGGGGGAACCGCAATGCCCCCATGGTCCCGCCGGCTCCCAACCTCCTGCGGGAGCCGGCATTCCTTTTGGGAGCTACTAACTTGCAGTTTCCCTTGCCCAAAAGCAATTCTCCTTTGCTGTATTGAAGCAAGAGAAGGTTTTCCTCCTCTCGCTTCAACAAAGCAAACCAGGGTTTGCTATCACAGGGTGGAAGCCAGGCTCCTGCCCTGGCATAGCAAACTGCAATGTCCCGGGGTGGACACCCCACTACATTGCAGGACACTTGGCCCCCTGACTCTATTTTCAAAGTCGCGGGTGGTGGTGGTCCCAGGGCTGCAGGAGGGCTGTGTGCCCTCCCACCCCTAATTTACAAAGCCCAGAGGAGGTGGCGGTATAATTATATGATTGCCCCCGAGACCTGGCCCACCTGTAGTTTATTTAAATGAAGTGGGGGAGCCCCGGGTTAATTTGTTTTACATTTTTTCATCTGGATTCATGCACTCACCGCGGATTTGTACATTTTAAAAAAATAAAAAATTTGGGAGGTCCTTGTGGGACCCCGTGAGCAGGCCAAGAAAGTGAAAAATTAAGAAAAGGTAGAAACACCCTGCCCCCTTTTCTTCATTTTTCACTTTCTTTTACTATTTTCTTGTGACCCGGTTCTACCGGGTCACCGTATTTACATTTTTTTATTTTGTCAGCAACTACTGAACGGATTTGCACCAAATTTAACAAAAGGTCACTTTCTGAACCAAGAAATACCTTGTAACCAATTTTGGTGTATTCCTTTCAGCAGTTTAGGTTGTATCCTTGGCTAAAGTTTCCTATGGAAATAACATGGAGAAAACACTTTTTGGGACCCCCATTTTTCTCAACCCCCCGCTTACCGAATCACCCCCAAACTTTCAGGATAGAACCTGACCTGAATATATATTTTTTTTGGAGAATTTCACGAAGATTCGTCAAGTGACGCAAAAGTTATTAGCAAATCAAAAAATGCTTTTCCTATGAAAACTAGGTTATATATATGTATATATCAGGCCGAGCGGATTTTGCGTACTCTCTGCAGTGCTATGCCCGTTCATGTTTGGTTTACATCATAAATATTGTGAAGTGCCTTCTCGTGCTAGAAATCACACACAAATGGCACCAAGTGGTTCCCATGGGTGCGGCCATCTTGTTTTTGCTCTGTTTATGGTGCTGGGGCCTACTTTTTTAATCTGTTCTAATGTATTTAAGCCTACCCTTCTGAAACTTATCTTCCCCTCATTTTTGCTTATCATCTTTCTGTGTATGTATTTTAAGTTTTTTTTTTAAATGTTTTACGTGACGTTTGTACTTTTTTATTTTTTGCTTTACTAATTTTTTCTTCCATCCTTCTTTTTCTCTCCTGTTTCTTTTCTTCCTTCCTCCCAGCACCATGGAAGAGCAGGGATTGGCAGTGCCAGCCCCCCAAAAGACCTAAAGCAGCAGCACCAGCTACTTACCTTGGGGTCGGCAGCGCCATGAAGGGGTTTTTATTTGAGTTGGAGGTGGCTGCACTCCATTTTTGTTTTGTACAGAAACCTCCTCCCCTCCACCTTGGCAGTAGGCGGCATGTCTGGCATTTATTATGGCTTCCAGGAGCATCAACAGCGCTGAGAGAGGTGTGCAGAGCTGTATGCCACAGTTCTGTGTGGCCCGGCAAACCCTACAGCAGCTGGCGCACTGGTAGGCCGATATCTTGG